>NC_048410.1:2936978-2965117 GCF_013103735.1 Etheostoma cragini
GCGTTTTAGAGCCTCCCCTGGATGAATGGGTAGCCATATTCGTATTCTCAATCAGAGAGGGAAACATTTTATCAGCCGTAAAACGTAGCTAGCTAACTAGCTAGCTAGCTAGCTAGCTGGTTAAATCACACAGCCTAATTTTGACCGTTAGGCCTACAGAACGTTAGCAACCGTTGGCAGTTAGCCGTTAACAATGCACATCATGGAGTCGTTTCAAAGCATGATATAGACACGACACAGCGGCGGTCTCTCCACAAGACATGGCGAACCGTCCACACCGCTGGGATCCATGTTAGGAAGGAGGGTACACACACACACACACACGAGAAGAAGAGAAGCACACACGCACACGTTCCCATTATTTTTTCATGAAATAAACACATTCCCAGCTCATAAAACGCAGCGTGGTCGAGACGTGCATGTTATCCGCGACGGGTGCCAGCACTGTGGCGTTATTAACTCACGGAGAGCAGAGGACGGAATTAGCACACCTACCTCACTGGTCTTGACATTTTGCAGGAATACTGTAGAGGTTAAGGATGTAAGAAAAGGGGGGGAGAAGAAAAAGCACTGGGGGAAAAAAAGAAATATAGATTCCCGCTCTGCGAAAACACCGAGGAGAGCGAGGTCGGCGCACAACTCCACCGTCCGAGCTAGCGCGTGAAAATAAAAGTACGGCAGTGAGTTGTCCTCCAAACGCAAATATTCTTAATTTTGTTACCTTCAGCTACTCAAAATGGTGAATAAAACAAACTGAAACTGCAGCCTGTGTGCAACCAAACCCCGCGGCCTTGAGGGGGTGGGTCCTCGAGGACAAGCACCGCCCCCACGGAGCCCTGAGAGGAGCAGCGCGGCAGCCCGCTCTTCTCATTGGCTGATTTGAACGACGACTCTCTTCTTGATTGGATACTTTGGCTGCATGTTAGAACACTTTTAGCATATAGTTCCCCGCCTTCGTTAGCATGCTAGGTTGAGTTAGCACTGTTAAGAAAACAAAAAGAGGCCCTCAGGTTGGATGCAAGTTGCATTTAGTGTGGCTCCCAGAAGACCATAAAGCAACGTTGCAATTATATGTTACAACGTGCATAAACATCGTATAATGATCGGATATAATATATTTTAGGAATCAGATTGACTGTGGTATTGTTGAAACTGAGACTAACCTTATTCCGCCTACCTGGCCGACTGCTGCAGCATGAGATGCAGGTAGAAAACAGTTGCATCTGTAGCATTTTACAGCTGTAAAGCCTACAAAATACAGTTACAGGTTATACACGTAATGTCTGTGGTGTATTTCATTAGGCCTGGGTTAAAGTAATCTCAACAAATGGCCTTTTTTGAGTGATATGACATTGATTAATAAAATCCAGGAATTTAACTTTTAATAGTATACCGTGTCACCATGGATGAATAAGTAAAAAGTACTTTAAACAATAAAAGGTTATGTTATGTATAATGCATATTTAAGGGTGGCTTCTTTCTTGTAAAATTACATAAAAGTTCTATGAAATTCTCTTAAATATCCAAGCACAATTGTATAGTGAAATTCCCCTAACCTAATTGATATTGAATCAAATCGGAGATGTAATTAAATTTGGACCTTGGGAATCAGAATCAAATCAATTTGGAAAAATCACTGGCGATACCCAGCCCCTGTCAGTTTTGCAAGACAGACACAGGAGCTGAATGTGCTCTTCTGCTTGGAGAAAGTGGAGCCCAGGGGGCGACGGTCCTTGTCCATGTTAGAGAACAGTCTGCTCAGGGTCCTCTTATTTGAAACGGATGTCAGTGACTCCCCCTCCGTGCCCCCCACGGAGCCAGCTTTCCTCCCCAGCCGGTCCAGTCGCCCAGCATCCCTCTTCCTAGCGCTGCATCCCCGACATACCCAAGCACACATAGGGACACTGGCTGTGACAGACGGGTAGAACATAAGCAAGAGTAATGAAATAGATAAAATAGATGAAATAGAGCCTGATCTGAATTGGCAGACCAGTCAAGTTTCATGTCAGGATGTAAACCCCGGTACTGACAGTCTCCACGTTCACCCCGTCAATGGTGACAGGCAGCAAGGGGGGGGGGGGGGGGGGGGGGGGGGGGGGCAGGCCTCCTGAAGTCTGCCACCATTTCCTTGGTTTTGGTAGTGTTCACCTGGTATTTCACTGCCAAATTGTCTCAAATCATTGCACAAAATGCCCCTACATTGTTGCCCCCTTTTCCTTTGTACCACTTCCAGACCTGTAAACCTACCCACGATAATCCAGACCAACTGTGTTTTCAGTCGGTCAAGAGGCTTTAACATTTATTCAGGCCTGGCTAGGCTTTCCAAACCTGTTCCTGGAGTGGTTTTAATGCTGGAAAGGGGGACCTACAAGGCAAACAGGAGTATGTTATAACGTTAGAATTAATATATGGTACTATACAGTACCCTAGGTCTTAAAATGGTGACCACATGTGTCAGCAGGAAATAAATGTATCAAACATCAAATGTATTGTGATTTTTTTTATTCAGAATCAATATTTTTCTGCCAATGAACAACGACTACATCATGTCCGTTTCCGGCAAAACAGAGCGAAAGCCGAAAAAGCTGAAAATCCACGATATGTTCATCTTTAAACGTGAAACAAATGTCAGACTGACTGACTGACTGACACGTGATGTTCTTTCTTCCTAGAAAATTCGTTTTTAGAAATTGTCCCATGATACATTGTCTCTGGAAGTGTTTAATTCAACTTTTGGATCGCAAAACTTGAAATCGAACCGGCACCCATGCATCGCGAAGGAATCAAATCGGGACGTTAAGCACATCGTCCCAGCCCTGGCACACATCATCCTGTGTGTGAAATACATTCATATAGCCTCCAGCACCAAAATCTAAAGAGATTTAGTATCAACATCTACAAGCAAGATCTTGCAAACAACACACTCTTTATTGATCTATTCCCTTTGTGGCAGCATGTATGTGAACAAATAAACATTCAGTGCCTTCACTACAGGTGGATTTCAGTGCATAAATGACCTTGTTGCACATGAATTAGTTAACATTTGTAACAGGCTGAGTTTCTTTTAATGGAATTCTCTGCTTTACTGTCGCTGTCGTAGTTTAAGTTGACGGCTTTGCTTTTGCGTTTTTCTTTCCTACCCAGAGTTACGCGGGATGTTCTTTTGAGTGTCAACAAGTTTGACTCACTTTGTGATTTAATTAATTAATTAATTAATTAATTAATGAATAAATACATTTACTTATTTATTACGCACATTACACACAGGCCTGAACACAGGCTCAGCACCTGCACATGCACCAATGGAGAGATGAAGATGAGGAGTGAGGGGCCCCTGCTGTTGGGGGTCCGGTGCCTCGCCAGGAGGAGGACTGGCACCTCTCCAGCTAGCCGGTCCACCACCATACTTTGGTCGGTGTGTGGACCTGAACCAGCAACCCAACTCCCTACGGACTGAGCTGTAAATAGGCTTGTCAAAATATTTAATGTGCCACGCATTGATTCCTCATGCCCCAGTTGCTCATTCCGTTGTAATTTGTTTAATATTTATTCCTTGTTATAAGTCTTGTGGCTTGAGAACTGCAGACAAATTTAAATAAATAAATCAAAAAATCATAACACTTTTAAAGCGTCTTGAATCACCAATAGCTTTTAAGCAACATATAGTGACCTGTAGGGAGAGATTTTAACTTTCTGTTTTGAAAATAATGTATTAATTGAAGAAAAAAAACATTGTTTAAATTGATTTGCATGATTCATTTCAATCCCTTTAGTTTGTGAAAGTGAAGTGTTCCCCTCTCTATCTAACCTCCGGTTGTTTGTCCCACAAGGTAAACTGTAAGTTACATTTTATTTGTTTGGCTTCTGTAGGTCTCCAAACAAGATGAGTATTTCAATTTCAGTGATCAGTTATTCAGAAGTCTCGCATTTGTCATAATAGTTGATTTGAACATGGAAAAAAAAAATTTAAATAAAAGATTTATATACATCCATTCATGCATACATATGTAATTAAAATGACAGATAGATGAGGTAATGTACTTCTCAGCACAAAAAAATTTAAAATCATTCAAACTCCCCCCAAAAATTCCCATGTTCAATAAGGAGTAGGAAGAAGTTCATAAACATCTTCTCAGCCTTGCCAGACCTTCCAGCCAGACCTTCCAGCCAGACCTTCCAGCCAGGGTCTGGCTGGTCCACACAGCATTCTGGGATAGGAGAAACACGTGCTCTGGTTCATCGGCATCTCTTTAAACCAATCACAATCGTCTCTGGCGGCGATAAGCTCCGGACAGACAGAAAAACCGTCTTGAGTCCGGTCTTGTACTCAAGTCCGGACTCAAGACGGTTTTTCTGTCTGTCCGGAGCTTATCGCCGCCAGAGACGAGTACTACAGCCCTGCTCAGATTGGACAGATAGTCTAGCTAGCTGTCTGGATTTACCCTGCAGAGATCTGAGGACCAGGTAACCATAGTCCTCAGATTGGACCGATAGTCTAGCTAGCTGTCTGGATTTACCCTGCAGAGACCTGAGGAGCAGGTAACCGTAGTCTTACTACACAAAGAAAGCCCAAGGTAACGCACATCCGGCCAAAAACAGGGACATCCGGCGGAGTTTCCATCGGCAACAGAGCAATCCCAGAAGTGGAACGTCGTGTATGCAATTCAATTCGATTTATATAGACTAGTTATTCAGTTACTCAGGGGGTATACCATTTTTAAATTGTTGCAAAAACATGGAGCTAGTTGTGCTGAAACAATCCGTGTTGAAAATTCCAGTTGAGGTTTGGAGACTCTGGATGGAAAGTACCTGTTGTTTTCTAGACTTGTTGAATGTCAGGTCCACCCACTCGAGTAGGTTCTGTCAAATGTAGGCTGTGCTCTGGGCTTGCTTGGAACGTGAGTTATTCTCCACCATGATGTGTGTGTGTGTGTGTGTGTGTGTGTGTGTGTGTGTGTGGGAGATCATGCCAGTGCTGAACTGCTCAAGAAGATATAAAGTAGTATTTTTAGGATGGAAACAGGCTGCCGAATCCTGATTAGACTATGAGAATCCCTGTGTGTCTGTGGGTCTCTCTCTCTCTCTCTCTCTCTCTTTTGCTTCCTCCACAGACGACAGGCTTCTGTCTCTGTGCTCAGGGTGACGCCGAAATGTGATGTGAACAGGTATGTTGCCGTGGCAACCAGGGAAAGTGACTCTCGCCTTCCCCTTCATGGCTTCACCGTTGCCTCTGGATCATTCTTCAGTCCGAGTTCTGCATTCTTCAGCCTGCGACAATAGAAAAGTCACTGAGCCACAGAGGTGTGTTCCTCTGGTTTTGATGACTTATTCCCAGTGTGCATGCACCACCACTCTGCAGCAGGTAGAGACCTGCACTGATATGATTATACACAGTCGCCATGCATCAAATTCAACAATAACCTTTTGCTTTATTCACTCAAATCTCCATTTAACCCACATCCAGCTGTTGAGATGGGAACATTATGATTTACTTGTGATAGTCTGGATCAACGGAGGATACATTTCAGCAACAAACTTTGAGCTAGCAAGCAACACTGTAGGAAAATAGCATGCTTTGAGGAAAACTGCATCGTGCAACAAGGTAGGCCTGCTTGGTTCTTTCAAGGAATGATTGTATAGATTTACAAAGAAAATGTTTGCAGCAGTTACTCTGTAGCTGGGACAGGCTGTTGGGGTTGCTGTGGATGGAAGTACACACATGGCAACGCACTGGTTAGAGCCAATTATGTACATGTATCCTGTTAATTTAATTAGCCAGAATCATTTTCTGAATTGAGTCAGGAATACATGTTTATCATCAGAAAATAAGGTAAGGCCGTCGATTTTCAGGTAGAAAAATGTACACTGAAACGGAAGTTCACTGAAAGTATTTTTAGAGAGTTTTTATTTTTGTTGGTATGAAAATGTTTCTCTCAAATATTTTTTTTCTGTCATGAAATGCTTTTTTTTGCAATCAGTGTGATAACCTTCTCCCTCAAACCTTTTTCTTTCTTTCTCTCAGGTCGTTTATTTTCTGGCATGTAGTTCAGAAACTACTCGAGCTCCATAGCAACACACCACACCATTTCTCCACCTGTGCAGCACAGCCACCTTGTGGTTTCTTTGTTAAACTGCAATGTCGCGTGGAGAAAGGCAAATACTGCACATGCATCCTCAGACACTCAACCATAGCCTACAACAGACCTTCAACCAGAGTGGAACAATGGAAAGGAGCAGAACGGTCCAAAGTAATGTTAGTACTTAATCAATACTGTTTATCTTTAATATCGGTATTTATATTAGTTTATTACAAGTACTTACTTTTCTATATTTATGGTCACAGGTTAATATAATTTATATTATGCTACCGAGCCTTGCTTCATTACTCTAATTACACATTCAATCTGATCTTAACGTCACCTACACTGCAATATTGTTTCTTGTATCATGGCAACCGCACTTTAAAATACCTTTATTCGACGCCATTTTGCTTACTCAGTCTACCACGTAATCATTGTCTATTGTTTGCCTGTATTTTCTTGTGTGTTTACTTGTTTGTGTGTTTTAGTTTTTTTATGCTGTTATTGAAAAAAAATGATGCTGCTGTAACAACAAAATGTCCCCGTTGTGGGATGAATAAAGTCTAATCTAATCTAATCTAATCTAATCTAATCTAATGCTTAAACACATCTCTTCCCACTGCATAATAAATACATAGAAAACACGACAGTTACACTTTCATGTAGCTAGTTGTGGTTTGGCTAATTTAAAGCTAACGTACTTGCGATTACTTCTTGCTGTCTGGAGTTTGCACCCTCGGGGTTGAAAGCACTTAATGGGAAGGCGCTTCGGATAAAAGCGTCAGATTAAATAACATGTGATGTACTGTAATGTAGTTAATTAACAATGTAATAATGAGTTAAGAGTGGCTGTCAGTGTGCTCATTGTGATATTTTTGGGGGATGTCTGTTTTTCAGCTCAAGAATCCACTTTGAATCTCAGTTTCTGAGCTAACATGGAAAGGCCTGAGAGCGCTCAAAGAATGGACATGTGACCCTCTGCGAAGCTAGACCTGGTCTGTGGTTCTGGGGTAGAGTGGTCGGCTGTCGATCAGAAGTTTGGGGGTTCACTGACACTGAACCTCAAGTTGTCCGAGTGTAAAAGTTCGAGAGTGTGTATCTGATGAGATGTGGCACCTTGCACGGCACCCCCGGCCACGGTGTATGAATGTGTGTGAATGGTTCCTGTACTATGTGCTTTGAGTAGTTGTTAAGACCAGAAAAGCGCAATATAACTACAGTAAATTTACATTTCATCTGCAGATGATGTTTGTGTGATAAGATTCAAAGCTGCTGAAGTCAACGTTTTCTCATGAACGGGTCTGTTTGATTATAGTGCAAAAATGTATGTAACCATACCATGTAACCATGTACGATATCCTTCGGAAACAGACGACCGCCGGCTGGTCACGTGACGTGAGCTCCACAGTTGGTAGATCAGTTTACCCGCTAAAAGATGTCTGTGAGCCGGGAACAGGGCCCCGCGAGCTTCTGGTCGTCTCAGCAGACGTTAAGGCTACCTTTAGGCGAAAAGACGTGAGCGTTGTGCAGCGACGAAGTTAAGTACAGGCAGCAAAATGAGAGAGAGAGACGTTAAAAACAATACTTTACAAAGTGCTTTGACAGAAGAAGCAATAAGGGAAAATAAAAAGACGGGACACCTTTAAAGGACAGAAAAATGACATGTGAATAAATAAAATGAAAAGAACATGTGATAGGGTGAGAAGATGATAAAAAAGAAGACAAAAGCAACTCTATACATATCTGTTTTAAAGGGAGACATCCCAGGCAAAACCATCATTGTTCAATTTTGAATTTTAGGGCAATTTTACTTTCATAGCACATTCTTTTTTTCAGACTATTGGTGTAAAAACATTCAAAATACACATTTAGGTGTCTATTTACAACACTTTCACCTGCAAATTTCTCCTAAGTTCAGCGGAAGTTAGCATTATTAGATAATGTCTCATTATATTTTACCAAAAGATTTCAAAAAACTTCTTATACAAAAATATATCTTAATGTAAGTAATTAACTGGGGAAGTTTCAGGTTCATATCTAATAGTTATTGTTTTTTTTTCCCTATCACCCGTTATGTCTTGCAAAATGTTTTGGATTTTATAAACTATAATATATAATAATAACACAAAATTTAAATCTCCACCACACACACATAACTCAAGGTTTTTACAGAGGGGTTTGTTTATATATCAATCATAGTCTAATTTATGTAACATTTAGTACCTATAAACGTGACAAAACATGTTTTCATGGCTGTTGACAGCATATCCTGATTTATGGAGCGATAATGGAAAATATCCCAAATCTCCTCAGTAAAAACCATTGACTCTAATATGTCAACAAAATAAAAGACACATTTTGAACCTGTCTTTATCCAACCCTAACCCTAATTATCTTCCTGAAGTTTATTGTCATATGCACCTTAGTCCAGAGAACCACAGCAATGAAATACAATATGCCTTCCTAGCCTTTATACCAATAGTAACAGTTATAAATAACATAAATAGAATTTAAAAACTTTAAAAAAACATCCAGAATATCCAAGCACAGTAGACACAGTGACTAAGTGACTATTTAACAAGATAATGCTTAAATTCCATATTTAAAGATACAATTCTAGAAAACTTGTAATACAAAAGATATTTGTCTTCATGTAAGTAATCGACTGGGGAAGTTTCATGGAAATAACTATTAGTTCATTTCTTTTTCCCATTCACCTGCAGTGTCTCCCCTTAAGAAGTAGATTTAAAAAGAGCCACTGATTCAGCAAGCCTTATCTCCCCTAGCAGGTAGATCCTCTTCACTTCCCCATTTCTCCTAAAGAGGGCAATACAGGACTGCACTTGGCCCGCAGAATAATTGGATCAGTGCTCTCTAGCACGGAGCACATTGCTAATTCTAGTGGATGCCTGCTGGCCAAATGTTTGACTCAATACCTTTGTCTCTGTGTGTGTGACTGTCTGATTAAAATGTCTCTTGACCCGGCTGTGACTCTCTCAGTCGGTGGATACATTGTTTGACAGTCTGCAAACAACCCACTGATGCTCTAAAAGGGAAAACAGAAAAAGGCAACAGAGTAAAGAACTTTCTATAAATGAACCTCCTATTCAAAGGCTTATCGCGCCTCCTGGCACACTGATTGTTCGTACACATCATCCTCCTCCACTTTGGAGTTGATTCCCTCATTTTCTCTGTGCCGTTCTCAGATGAGTAGCCGCAGGCAACGCTGTGGATAAATGGAGGAAGAAATAGAGAGAGGAAGAGAGAGAGAGAGAGAGAGAGAGAGAGAGAGAGAGAGAGAGAGAGAGAGAGAGAGAGAGAGAGAGAGATGGTGAAGACGCTGTGCTGCTTAACTCAATTTTTAACTCTGTGATTTATGTAAACATGTGCATGAGTAGAAACAGTGATGCACTCACAAACAAACCAAAAGGGTCAAACTCAAGGCTCGCGGGCCAAATCTGGCCCTTTGCACAGTTTAATCCAGCCTCTCAATTTAGATTTGTATTATATTGAGCCTAGTTGTGTGTGTGTAAAAGTTCAAAGTAAGGACAACAAAACTGTTGGCGCGTCACCATGATACAAGCCTTCCGTGATCGCGCAAGGAGGACACAGGGAATTAAAAAAACGTGATGGACTCTTCAGAAGAGTTCATTATCTTCACTCGAATGCAACGGACGTTTGTTAATATCAAAGCTTTAAGTTTCCTCCTCTAAGATTAGGTTAATGTTAGCTGTCTCTTACTTGGAGACTCAATCAAGTCCTCAATCAAGTTTTGTACATCAATCAAGTAACAAAAGATGTCGGGAAACGACACCTCTGGCCATTTCCTCCGGGGCGTTTGTCCAGTCACTTATACGTACGGACAGGCCGACCCAACACGTCTCAGTTTTCTTCTTTACGTATCTTGCTGCGTCTAAAGTGCTTTTAAGTAGCCCATACTGGGGTCAGGGGGACGGCTGTGACGAGTCCCCGACCAAGGCCATGGGTTCCAGCCTCTCAGTTCTGAGTTTGCTGCTTTTGTTTGACATGATATAACAGCTATATGAAATATCTTTGGGTTTTGGACTGATGTTTGGCATGAAACAAGCATCAAGCCGTCACCCTCGGCTCCAGGAAAGTGATGGGCATCTTTCACTACTTTTGTTTTTTCATAGACTACAATGGATCAAGTTGTTGAGTCTTATTTTCATCATTTCTCTAATAGAGATATTGGTGTTGGCAGTGATAAAGGAACTCAGATTAATGCAACGCTGCAAAAATACTATGCTATAGTATTAATACTGTGAGTAAAAGTGCTGCATTCAACATTTGAGTTGGATAAAAGTACAGAAGCATGATCCACAAAATCTGTTGACAGTTACTGTAGGTGTCTTCGAAGGGGAACTCGTGCTCGCTCCATGTAACATGTGAGTTGATGCAACAGGAAAATGTTGGGTTAACTTCTGGCTCATTGAAAGGATCAATTAAGCGCTTTAAATGGCTTTTGTAAGTTATTTCAGGGTATACATGAGAATAGTAACATCCTTTTTATGTTTTCAATCTAAAGATGAGAAATCTAAAACTGTTTGGGGCCCCTCTTAGTTGCCTACATTGCCCAAAGAGAAGGTCTGTCCTTGTTGTAGAACTTCATTTTCCATGAGCTCTGTCTGAAGGTCAAAAAACTGCTGTTAGTTTTAGGCTGAATGTCATTTCTCTATCTTACCCCTACCCCTTCCCCTTGGGTTTGGACCTGAGACCTAGTGCTGTCCCATTACTCTTTTTGAACGAGGGCTAGAGCTAAGATCATGGGGTGTATACCCCTTAAAAACAAAGGGAGGACTCCAGCTCACTTGTAAACAGGGGGTGTTGTACAGCAAGCAGCAATGGCTGCCGCATCGACCAGAGAGACTAGTCTACCCAACTCCTGGAACAAATCACAGCGCTTTCATAAAATCACCGTTCAGACAACTTAGAAATCTGGTTGTAAACATGCAAACTTCTACTTGTAACTGCTTTACATAATTGTATTTTCTTTTGCATCCCCTCCTTGATCATTATGTATTTATAAAATCATTTTCCAATTGCAAATGTTCTATTCTTTCTTTTTTCTCTTATGATTTTCCTTTCTGTGTTGTGATTTATAAATGTCTTTGTAATTTGACTCGATGACATTGAACTTGGGGGTCATCCCTCGATGGTCGAGGTTTAATAAATGATTGAATGTACTGAAAATGATGATAAATGTCTGTCGTCGTTTTCTCATCTCCTTTAGGGATGAAAAAATAAAAAGGTAAATGTGAAAGACAAATTACGAAGACAAATATAAAATAACAACACAGAAAGAAAAACCATAAGAAAAAAAGAAAGAATAGAACATTCACGATATGAAAATTATTTCATAAATACACAATGATCAAGGAGGGGATGCAAAAAGAAAACACACTTATGTAAAGCAGTTATAAGTTTACATGTTTACAACCAGATGTTTTCTGAACGGTGATTTTATGAAAGTGCTGTGATTTGTTCCAGGAGTTGGGTAGACTAAAAGTGAAAAGAAAAGTGAAAAGAAAACATATATATTTCTTTGAAAGTGAGTGAACCGACCCTATTTATTGTCTCATACTGTACAGGTATCCATGTGAGCCGAGACTGATCCAAGTCCCAACATTGGCTTTCTGATTTGATTCTTCAGTAAAAAAAAAGAAAACCCTTAGCAGTGCACTGGTTCTGCTTTTCTTCTGGTGTGAAGGACAGCTCATGAGAATATTTGAATATGTCTAGACTTTTGAAAAGCTGCACCGTTCACACAGCGGCTTCCGACTCCGTTTTTAAGGGGTCGGTCTGAAGCAGAAGCAGAAGAAATGGAAGGAAAAGACACTTGCGCTGGTTTCTCAGAGGAAAAGCGCTGTAAACACGGGATTTGTAAACAAAATGTGAGATGAAGCAGTAGCTCCCCCCCGTTTGACTGAAGTTGTACGATCAGCTATTTGATGCGAGAGTATCCCAACGTTATGTTGTGGGTTTAAAGGTTGGAATAGAAACTAAGAGCGAGGCGAGAGCTGTGTGTTTGTGACAATTCCCACTCTCTCCCCGAACAGAGATGTGCTGACAGTCGTGCAGCTTAAAATTTAAATAGGTCTGACATTAGCATTCAGCAGTCATCCTATGCTCTGTTTTTGTCTGTGCATGTGTGTGTGTGTGTGTGTGTTTGTATGTGTGTGTGTGTGTGTGTGTGTGTGTGTTTAGGCGGTGGGGAGGGGGTAACAGTAGGGAATTAGAGTATTTGATCAGACTCCCCTTGGTTTAGTGTGAATTTCAGTAGCAGGAGTTCATCCGCGGGACAGTCAGCAGCGCTGAGCACATCAGCTTCTTTGCAGTTTTTGTCAGATTTTGGTGTGTGTGTGTGTGTGTGTGTGTGTGTGTGTGTGTGTGTGTGTGTAATTGCAAGCTCCAGCATCTGTCTCTTTACATGTAGCGCTCCTCCATCCCACACATTCAACATACAAGATATCACTGCGACATGCAAACACTAAGCCATGAAACTCCTACGCATTCAAGTTAGATTGTGTGTGTGTGCGTGTGTGTGTGTGTGTGTGTGTGTGTGCGTTTGTTTTTGTGTGTCTTTCCGGGCGCTTTGTCTGCCACATTCACCGGTAAGTGAACCCTTGTCCCTGAAAATCCAAATGACACAGTAAACTGTTCCTGTCACCCATAAATCCAGGCAATTATCTTGACACACACACACACACACACACACACACACACACACACACAAGCAGATACTTTGTACGCACCAGCATTTCCGATGTATGTGTGCCAGTGTGTTAATCTGGCACCTTTTATGCCTGTTGGCAGGAAGTAAGAAGAATGAAGAGGAGGAGGAGGAGGAGAAGAAGAGGTGTGGGAGTTTTTTCAAACTCAAGGCCAGACGTGATCTGTAGCAGCTCTATAAAATCCTTTAAAACGCTTCAAATACATTTAACAACAACTGCAAAACACTGCTTTTAAACTGGTCTCTGTGTTGATTTGTTCAAAGATTTAGATTTATGACTTCCTCTCCATCCTTCCCTCCTTAAAGACCCCTCTTCCAAGCCAGGTTTCCTCATCAAAAATCAAATAACTCTTTGCCCCCGCCCCCCCATCATGCGCCTGTCTTTATCCTCAGCGGGGGTGCACCCTAGGGGGCCGTTCCAGGCCCGTCCAGCTTGGAGGAGGCCCCGGGAAGACCCAGGACTAGGTGGAGGGATTATATCTCTAACCTGGCCTGGGAACGCCTCGGGATCTCCCAGTTGGAGCTGGTTGATGTGGCTCGGGAAAGGGAAGTTCTGGGTCCCCTGCTGGAGCCGATACCCCTGCGACCCGATACAAAAAAGGATGGATGAGATGGATGGTGTTATAAATCAGCATCTGTGTCAACCAGGGCACAAAGACTGTCGACAATTAAGATTAAGGGCAACAGAGGCAGTTAACCCAGTGTGTGTGTGTGTGTGTGTGTGTGTGTGTGCAATTGAGCAGCGAGAGTATGCATACTTTACCCAGCTCCAGCACCTCTTGATGCTGCATATGTCTCCTCCCCCTCCCGTGGAGAGAAGCTCATCATCAGAATGGCACTCTCCTCTTTTTCTTCCCCTCTCTCTTTCTCTCTCTCTCTCTCTCTCTCCACACTTGTTGAGAAGCTGTCATCTCTTTCTCTCCCTCCCTCCCTCCCTCTCCACTCTCTTTTCCCTCGCTCTGTCATCTTTCCAGTGTGGCTGCAGGGGCGGATCAAAGCCGGGTGGAGGCGGAGGGAGATGGGGGAGTAGAGAGGGAGGAAGAGCAAGATGAAGCGGGAGTATTTCTGTTTTTTGGGGGTGAAAGAGAGGACAGGCTGGCTCTGTGACACATATACAAACGCCTACTGAAATATGCTGCTACAAGGAGCGCTGAGGTTTGAGCTGCTGCTACAACTCAGCTGAAGGCACACAGACATGAATGGCAAAACAATTACAAATACGTGTTGATGTTGAAGAAACAGAAGGCAGAATATCAATATCACAGCCTATTTAACCCAGTATGAAGGAAAAAACTCAACTTGTTAACCAGTCTGATCCTGTGAGAAAGGTTACATCAGCACGGCTGGTACTCTTCCAGAAGGTGTTATCATTTCAGACACACACACACACACACACACACACACACACACACACACACACACACACACACACACACACACACACACACACACACACACACACACACAGTGTGCAGTTTTTTTTCTTTCTGCCACAAGGTGACAGCATTGGATGATCTGACCGCTTGCTGTTCAATTACAGGATCTCACACATTTGACCCGGTAAATCACATCATACAGCACCGTGTATGGGTTATTAATTTGGGTAACACCATTTTACCCACGTACATGTCATGATAAAATAAAGAAACAGGAAATGGCATGTTCATGTAGCTCTGTTGCAAAAAGCATTTGCAGAAGCAATAAGAAAAATCCAATCCACTAATATTTTACAATGAATTACAGTTTTATGACACCATCACACAGGGGCTGCTAGAGCATATACAAAATCATAATCACAATTATTTAAGTCAATATTGAAATCACGATTGCCACAACGTGAGACCACATATGAGGAACTACTCCCGTGGAGGAGAGTGGGGAGTCCACTTTAACTAACTTTATCAACCTAAATTTACCCAGAGAGCAGACTGTGTTCTTCACTGGGTGCAGTCCCCAGGAGGGCTGACACACTTGTTCTGGTCATGCCCTAGATTTGTTATATTTCAGAAATCATTTCTTGATAGTGATTGAGTTTTCAATTGCCAAATTTGGCACTCCAAAAGTACATGACCTCAAAACATCTAATGTAGCAGAATTTTTTGATGACTTTGTTGATTTTATGACTCCCACAAAGGGAAATTACAGTGTTATCACTCTGTTGTTATTACATACATTACACACAGACCTGCTCAGTACCCAACATACATGCACTAGATAAGAGAGATGACAGAGTGACGGGGCTGCCCGAGGAAAGGCACCCCGAGCAGTCGGGGGTTCAGTGCCTTGCTCAAGAGCACCAACTGTGGAGTTCTTCAGGGCATACCTCCAATAAGTCTCACATTGCCAGACCTTTCTCCACAGCGCTGTGAAATAAGGTCTGGCTTTACCACAGATACATTCTGGGATAGACGAAAATAAAACGCTCCGGGTTGTTTTCCATTTATTTCAAAACCAATAATAATCGTTTTTGCAGCAGCGGTGTCTCAGCAAAATAGTCTCGGGACTTGTTTTGGTGAAACATTTGCACCGCGCAAAACAAAACGTCACATTCAATATTAAATTAAGTCAAGAGCCCACGTCTGGATACATGGCTAAATGTAGTTAGAAAAACTTACAATCCTTCTCCGAAAGACCCAAGCAGGCCTGTCTTGTTGAATATTTTCTTTAAAACTTGCCATTTTCAGCGTGTACCTTTCTAACTGTTGTTTTTTTTAAAGAATTGAACGGAGTTAGAGAAGGGCAACACACGCGTGCCGGATGGCAAGAAACAGCCCTGGAAATGTGCTTCTTCTGATCCAGACTAACCTCCAGTAAATCCAACAAGTCAAATGATTGCAATCCATTCAAAATGACTGAACTGGACAGGAGATCTGAACCGTGTCACCTCAAAAGCTAAACTACTTTAGACTTTTTTTTTTTTTCCCACTCACACAATGATAAAAATCAAGTCAAGTTAGAGTGCTCTCCCACACCATTTTATGAATCACACACCTCCTTTCATAGATAAGGTTTTCCCTCAGACCGGTAAAGTAGACCTCAATTGATCCATCAGTGCAGAAGGCATTATGTCAAATGGTTTTTCTCTGAGGTGCAGAGCTGGATGTATTTAGTGGGAATGTTGGCTTGTTGAGTGTTAACATTGTTGAACTTGTTCTGGATAAACTCCGGAGCAGTTGGACTTTTGGATAGGAAAATTGAGGTTTGAGCTCTCTTTTGAAAAAAACAACAACAAAAACACCCGAGCTCAGACTCACCCACAGACCAAAGTTTTCCAAGACTTTGTTGGGAGAAACAAAAAGGTCCATAGTTCCAGTGACGGCTGCTGCTGTTGAGCGTTAGCCTGCAGTTCTCTCCATGCTTTTTTTTGTGGCAACCAGTCTTACCATCGGCATCGAGGTATAAAGCTGTCACACAGTCTGACAGCCACGCACTGCTGACAGCACACACTGCTGCTGCTGCTAGGGGGGAAGAAATACGGCGTTAAAAATGCAATGAAATAGTAAAATGTGAGCACAACGGGTTGTTTTTTGTCCGTTTCTTTGTGCTTATTATTATCTAATATTCAGGCAACACTGTTGTACACTGTCCCCCAGTGGGAGATGCATTATTAAAATTGTGATTACTTGATTGCCTTGCATACTGATTGCTATTGTGCACTGGATGCTGTATGCTGTGAGTTGTCTTTGATTGTGCGTGGCAGAGCAGGGCTGGTGTCGTGCTGTGTAACTAATTATAAATGACCTCCTCTGCAGAACTCATCTTTTCTGTGTGTGTGTGTGTGTGTGTGTGTGTGTGTGTGTGTGTGTGTGTGTGACTGTCGCGGTTACCGCAGGAGCACGATAGTCTTTGCAGTCTCTCACTCTCGCTCTCTCTCTTTCTTTCTCTCTCTCTCTCTCTCTCTATATATAAAACCCATTAACATCCAGCATGACGAGAGCTTCACTCTGTAACCCATAATGATGTCTGTTCCTACTCTGGAGTACAAAGTCTGTTGGATGAAACTTCTTAAAGAATGCAATCGATCGCCTTTTACATACTGCCAGTTCTTATTCTGCAACCTAATGTTACACCATGGTGTGCTCGAAAGCGCTTCATGAGCTCAGTCAGCCAGAGTGTGACTACAAGGACACACAGTGTAACTAATGTGAAGCACTAAGGCCTGGGCAATATTGACAAAATCAAAAATAATGATATACTTGACCATTATTGCTAAGGTGACTATTATATATATTTTGAAGATTAGGATGCTTTAAAGGCAACAGAAGCCCATGCCTCTTCTTCTCCTCTCATGCTTGCCAGCGAGTGAGAAAACAACCCCAGGTTCTCTTGTTGTAGCACGACCTTTTGTCTTCTCGGCGTCTGTTCGCTCTGTTCGCATTTTTTCGGGGCTGTTTATACCATCCGTGTAGCTTCCTTGTGGGGGCTACACACCCAGTTTAACTGACGGAAAGAAAAGATAATTGAGAGGGATTCTTTAGTGTATACATTTCTTTTTTTTTTAAGGAAAATCCTACTCACTGTGCCTTTAAGTGCAGGATGTTCTCTGCTGCACTCAAAGTGTTGCTGGAATTTTAATCTCCCGCATTTCTTTTCTTTGCCACATGCCATGCTTGTACATACCAGTGGTGGCATTTAGTCAAGTACTGAAAGTGGTAGGCCTGTAAATATAAATATATCCAAGACACATGCTGCTGAATTAGGTTACCGACAACCTTTTTTTCCTCCAATTCCTGCACTGGATTAGGGTTTGCAATTGTCTGTTTGAGAAAGAACGTCAACCGTTAAACAGGAATTAACACTGGCTGGCGAGGGGGCTTTAAGCTCACAGTGTGTTAGTGTGATTTGCTGTTCAGAGTTTGATCGTAGGTGCCCCCCCCCCCCCCCCAACCCGTTCTCACTCCAAACGCATAAAATATGGACATTTGGACAGTGCCTGTCAGCGTCTGATGCAATGAAAAAAAGCACCCTTTGGCGTGTGTGTAGAACGCACCAGGGATGGTCGGGGTGGTTGGTCAAACACAGGGCTTTCACCCAGGAGAGCAGGGCTCGTGTCCCGCGTGTGTCTTCAACCGTCCTGTGATTCCCGTGAGGTTGTAAGCCCGCCCACAACCTTTCCCTTAACCTAACAATGTCAAAAGTGACGCCAATAGTCCCGACCAAGCTTGTTTAGCTAAAGCATGTTTTCTGACGCTAAAGGAGACTTTTAGCGTCAGTAACAACAACAAAGACACCTGACCAAGCCAAAGTTTTTTACCTGGACTTCAGGCCATGGTACTTTGGACAGATGATCCTGTTGTTCCCGTGCTCCCACTGCCCATTCAGTCAGCGGGAGAAACCCGAATCCTGTAGTTAAAGAATTCATAAAGAAAGTTAAATCACTTGGCTATATGAACTCAAAGCAAACCTCCTCATGTCTTACCTCACGTGTTTTTATCCATGATTTTGTTCGGCCACCTTCTTTGCTATGAGAGTTTGACAAAGCAGCCCAGTGTGGCAGATACGTCTCTAAGTGCCTTCATCCTTTCAGGTATGCCAACTGGGTGCAACCCAGTGACCCGTGACAACCTCTTTAGCCTCCAGGAATCTCCGGTGCAACCAAGCAGAAGGCTCAAAACAAATAGCCCTTAATAGAATTTAAATATGTGGAATTAAATTATGTAAAGTAAGCAAGACCCTTAACCCAAACCCATCGTCTTGCAAATCAACTCGTGGCCAGTGTTGGAAGAAGTATTCAGATTCTTTGGTGGAGTTAAAGTAATAATAACACACTGTAAAATAAACTATTAAAAGTGAAAGTCGTGCATTGAAAATGTAACTTAAGGAGGAGTCTTGAAACAGCCAGCCCGATGCCGTTGTGTTGATTGTCCTGCACTGCAGTGCAAAGGATCATGGGAATATGTTCCTAACTGTTCCTTTCCTAGTTTAAGGGCCCCATCTTGCACCCAGTGCAATTTACTTTCTACACGGATGCAGGTTTCCTTCCTATTTGGCACCCGATGCACAGCAGACTTTTTCCTCCACAGACTCACGTTGATTTTTAGGGAAACTATCAGATTTAAAGGGCCCACATTATAAAGCAAGACTGCGGGCAGTAACGCATTGCTAAAGGGTCTTGCTAGTCCACACAGCATTCTGGGATGAGATATGAAGGTGCCCTGGTTTATTGTCATTTCTTTAAACCAATCACAATCATTTAGGGCAGTGCTAAGTGCCGGACGGAGCTAAGGTGCAGCTGCAAATTAGCCTAAAGGAAATTGTTATAATGGAACATGTACATTCAAAGGTTGTTTTAGTCGTGCATCAGAAAACTCAGATTGGACAGATAGTCTAGCTAGCTGTCTGGATTCACCCTGCAGAGATCTGAGGAGCAGTTAACCACAGTCATCACAAGTCAACCAGAGTTTAAAATTACAACACAAAGAAAGAGGAAGGTAATGCACATCTGACCGAAAAGAGTGACATCTGGCAGATGTTCCAGCTGCAATCCCGGTATTGGAACGTCTAGGACATAAGCTAAGGTAACCTTTCTCATTTAAAACACAGTTAAAAAAGTTAGCCTAGCCGGTTCATCCCCCTGTCTTCTCTCCTTACGTGTTGCATTCAACGGGAGAATGAGACTAAACTGGTCTGAATGAATGCGTATCTTTCTTACCTCTAGAGGGGTTTAGAGCCCCAGCTCTTCATCGTTCACGTTGTGTTTAAAAGGTGTATTTACATAGTAGCTTGAGGTGGGAAAAACAAGGAAAAACAAATCTCGTCTGCAGCGCTTCCGTTCCCTCGAGGCTGTCCGCCTCTTGCTTTCCCAAACTGTCTCCATCTCAATCTCGTCACCTGCCACCAGTGGGTGGGCTTAAATCTCTTTTCACAACCCCCCATTTACTGAAAAAGATGTCATATCAATGTCTTATGATGGCTCGGGGTTTTAAATGGATGTGTGCCCAAAATCAAATCTCAAATTCCATCCAAAATGATCTTACTGTGGTCCTGTGTAACTTTGTCTGACTGTGTTTGAACGAGTAGCATGCACGTGTGTGTGTGTGTGTGTGTGTGTGTGTGTGTGTGTGTGTGTGTGTGTGTGGGGAGCGGTCATCCGAGGTCGAGTGATGTCACTGTCAGTGCTCTCCCTCCTTGTTGACCCTGTCATGGTGACTGCCATCCAAGTGTCTCCATCCGGGCGATGCTGCTTGCACACACACACAATCACACACAACGATCTGACATCTTCAAATGCAGGGGCAACAGCACTGTCAGCGTCAAGGGCAAGGCCAACAGGATGGGCCCCTTCAAATGTCTTCCCTGAGTCACCACTCCACCCCCCGACACACAAACCCCACCCACACTCAGCACCTTCTATTCCCAGCAGGCGATGGCAGTGCCACACAGCTCGCTAAGTTGTCTAATACTTACTAGATTCATTATGTTTATTTAGATAAACTAAGTATTGAAGTCTTTTTAGGAAAAAGGATAATCTATTTGCATCAACGGTGGTTTATTCCACTTTCTTTGTGTCCACTTTAAACTCAACATTAACTGGAACGTCTGAGCTATGTTACACACTGAAAATGGCAAGTTTTGAGGAAAAATTGGATGATGCAACAAGGCAGGCCTGCTTGGTTCGTTCCGGGAATGATCCATCAAAACTAGTTTCTTTTGCAGAGCCACCGTCACTGTGTGCGAAGCTGTGATTTGTTTAAAGAAATGCAACCAACCAGAGTGAGTATTTTTCTTCTATCCTGGAGTGTATGCTCCTGTTGCCCGACCTTCCTCTGCAGCGCTGTGGATACACGAGCAATACGAGGCTAGTAAAAGAACAGCAACAAGGACAACACAGTCTCACTCCTAGCGAGTCAAAACCCAACGCTTGGTCAGGTGCCTAGGGGGTTAGTTACTGACGCGAAAAAGTGTGATGCAGCGTCTCAGTCTCCGTTTCAACGCACTCTGTCGGGAGCCTCAAAGTGACTTCATGACCATCTGGGCCAAGACCAATTGAGTGATAAGTGTCATTGGAGGCATCAAGCACCAGCGAGCACCAACAGAAACACCAATCAGGGCGGTTGCCATCTCAGTTATCCTGCTTAGTTACCAACTGCATCCTAAATGATCCTGTGCTTCCAGCATTAGAACATTCCAATTAACGGAAAAAACAACAACAACAAACACCTGTGTGCCTGTGTAGCCTACGGGATTTTATATAGGTCGGCTTCTCGAGCAGTGTGATGCCAATAAGCGCATTTTAATTGTGTTTTTATATTTTTTATTTGCTCTCAGATATCTTCCCACTGCCAGTCTAGCAACTGAAATAATAGACTAAATCAATGGCAGTTTATGGACAGCACCAGTGTAATTATGGTCAGATCTTGTGTCTGACTGATGAGGAAAAGATATTAATAAGCTTTGTGATTCACTCACAACAGCGTTGGCTTTTATGCCATCTTATCTTCCTGTTTTAGGACTGTATTGAGTTTTGCCTGTAAAACCATGTCTGTGTTCTTCATCTTTAAGTAGAAGTATAGTTTGCTTTGCTTGCTCTTATGTAAAATACCAGTGTCTGGTAGATATTTGCAATTGGTCACACTGTGCAAACACACCGTCTTTTATGTAAACGAGCTGGATTGGGAAACCCTGGGTTGATGGAACTAGTTGTTAACCACCATCGTGACCCAGGTAATGTTGGACCTTGGTTGTTAGGCTTAGTGAAGCCGTGCAACTGAAAGAAATCCTGGGCCATGTTGATCTCGATTCGTAGTACAGGCCTCAGGTGTGTGTATTTTTGGGGATATTCTGGTGGAGCTAATACAATCTAATAAAGAATTGCTCCATTCTGCATTTGAGAAATTCCTATTTTCTTTTGCATCTATTAGCCTACAGGCACACAGAACTTTACCAAGTGCTTCACCGCACTGACGAGTGAATGTGTGTGTGTGTATGTGTGTGTGTCTTTTGAGCGTGATGTATTGAGCCAATCACTAAGTGACATCTCATACATCACTTTTATTGCAGTGCTTTGGCCCTAACCCTCATCCTTTCCTGTGCTGCTCAATCTTTCCTTCTCTCCATTTGAGTCACAAGCCGCCGAGGAAAAGATAACTAATCAAGTTTTCATGAGACTTTCAACTTTTCAATTCAATTTCAATTTTATTTATAGTATCAATTCATAGAAAGAGTTATCTCGAGACACTTCACAGATAAAGTTGGTGTTGACCACACTCTATAATTTACAAGGACCCAACAGTTCTAGTAGTTTCCTCCAGAGCAAGCAACAGTGCGATAGTGTCAAGGAAAACCTGGTCTGACGGGCCGGTTGGGGTTGAAATGAATACTGACAATAACAGTAAAGGATAATGGAACAGTCGCTAAAAATAGTAGTTTGTAGTAGTTCATGACATAGCAGGGCAAAGCCCGGCATAGCAGGATGTAACAGGGCATTGCAGGACGTGTAGCAGGACCACGGCAACAGCTGCAACCATGATTTTGGAGCCTCCCTGATCCAAGGAAACATGCTGGGGGAAAAAGAACATAGGTGCTCGGGGAATGACTCCCCAGACCTAGGTTAGTAACAGGCATATCTGGGACATGGTTGAACACAAATGGAAAGATAAAGGAAAGAAGGGCCCAGTGTGTTTTTAACATCAGAAAATTGTAGGCCATCTATGATTTTATATCATTACACATGCTTGAAGTTTAGCTAACTGACTGGTTTTGTCTGGCTTGATTGATAGATACAATTGGGTGTCATCCGCATAACAGTGAAAGTTAATTAAGTGTTTCCTAATAATATTGCTTAGAGGAAGCGTGTATAAGGAGAATAGAATTGGTCCAAGCACTGAGCCTTGTGTAACGCCATGGCTAACTTTAGTGTACTTGGAGGATTTGTTGTTAACATTAACAATGTTAAAGTTCCTTTAATGCAAACTAAATGTTCCAGTATCTAAAGTTAACGTAAAGGTCATGAACATAAAGGTCCTTTGGAATATCAAGGAACAGAATTAAATGAAATGCTGTAGGAATATCTTCCTTAAATTTAGCTACAGCACTGTCAGATAGGCATCTAGTGTGGAAGCTTTTATTTACTTTAGTATAGCCGGGTAGTAAGAATTCAAAAGCTATTAGAAAATGGTCTGATAATAAAAGGATTCTTCAATTTTGATGCCATATGTCACACAAGGTCGGGGGTGTAAAACCAAGTGAATACTAAGACTTTTGATGTCAACGTCCACATAGATATTAAAATCACCTGCAGTCACTGTGTCTGATTTAAGGACTACACCTGATGAAAACAGATACAAATTCAGAATATGGTCCTGGATCTCGGGAAATAACAACAAATATAATTGGCTGTAATGTTTTCCATGATGGATGTTGAAGATTAAGAAAAAGGCTTTCAAATTAGTTATAATTTAATTTAGGTTTAGAAATAATTAACAAGCTTGAATCAAAGATGGCTGCATCTCCCCCCCCTCCCCCCCTCAACCTGAGCCTCTAGAAATTTGAGTATGATTATGACTGGAGGAGTGGCAGCAACATATTCTTTCACTTTCTCAAAGAGGGCTTGCCAGTGTGCTGAGAGACAGTGTTTATCCCCTGTGACAAGATTTACTGTGTCAAACTAACAAGCTGTGGCTGACACTGGCCTCTTGACCTCTTGTGTCTCTCTACAGGTGGTGGCTTTACTTTTTTTGGAAGCCATTTTGAGCAAACACAATGCAAATCAAGACGTTTTAAAGCTGAGGTGAAGGCCGTCAATGATAACGTCTGGGACCAGCTGCTACACCTCTCCTTGCAGAATAATGGGCCTTTTACCTTCTCTTGCAACATCATAACCAAGCTTTATAAATCCCTAATGTGTGTCATTCCTTTTATAATGAGTTTTAATGGGCTGCTTTTGTCTGGCCACATTATTCAGCTCATTTTGAGCCTCAGCCTTTATTATGTAAATAAACAGCCAAGAGACTTTGTTATTGCTATAGTCATTGAATAAAAGCACCCTCTCTAATTTTCCCTCAGATAATTGCTTTTATGGGAACAAAATCTGTCCTGGCTTGTAGGTCATCAGTTCACACGGTTCACTTACTGTACGTACACATTACCGCCGACTGGAGCTTCTAAAGTTACCGGAAGTCATTCATTTTCAATAGAAAACGGTTTCTCTCCGCTGCAAGGAGCGGAAAATCTGTCTGTGACGCATTTTTCGGCATTTTAAGGGTGTTGAGCCTCAATCAGAAAGTTAAAATTAGGTCAACTTTATGGTAATGAGCTTTGACGCGTTTCAGCAGAATATAGACGTCCTGGTTGACTCTGGAGAAACATACGATGTCAACTTTTGCTCCTACCAAAACGTTAGTTCTGAGAAAATAGAGGAGAGGCTCATAATCTCAGTTGCTGGGCTGCCTATCGTATAATATAACGTTGTTTGCACATCAGGACCGGTTAACGTTACCTGCCGGTCACATCGTCTCTAAATGGGCCGCTGACGGTGAAGTCCTGCACGGATCAACAGAGTCCGGCGGCTGCTCGCTCCACCTGGATTCTCTTCCCACTATATCATGCAGACCACTTCATGAGAATGCATTGCTGTATTTCTGTAGGAGAATCGGCTGCTTTGACACAGCTGAAGGGCTTGAGCTGTGATGATTTATGAGGAAGTCTGGTGCTTGACATTGTGTAAAGTTACTGGTACTTTATTCATCATAAATATGGACAGAAACATTGGTAAGACTTAATAAAACAGCCTGTGATTTACAATGTACTTTTGTTGTATGAATAAGGGCAATAAAATACTTACTGGTTCCTACTAGTAAATACATGTGGTCCAGTGGAAGAAAACAAGACTATGGAACAAGGGATTAAAAAAATTGATTTTTAGAAGAAAAAGATAGATAAATTATACTTGTATATATTATACTATGACACCTGTATTTTGGTTTTTGATCATTCAGGAGAAATCTTTTTACTGCTGCCAATTTTTCAAGCATACCTTACTGTGTGACATATTTTCTGAATATGCTTGCTACCTTCCAGGCAACCACTAATTTGAGTTTATTTTAGTTTAGCATCCAAAATGAAATAGCTGAGACATATCTTGATTTTGTTGGATAAGGACGAGGCCTTCATGTCTTCATAGGGAGCGGGTCCTCTTCCACGGAACCCGCCCTGTTACACCTTTCCACGGTACTTCAACAGTCAAACCTGCAAAATTGACAGAAAAACACCGTGAAAATGGCAAAATTTACAGCTTCCAAGTTGAAAGTTGGGTCACAGACAGCCGCTATCGATTCATCCTGAGCTTCACTTTCAAAGGGAATGATGCTCTGGACTGACCCTCCCTGAGAAAGAGTTTTCAAACTGTTAATGTGGGAACATTTCAGTCAAACATCCTATAAAAAAAAGTGCTAATCCACTAACATCCTTAAATGATGGGAGAAAAGGAAGGTTTGTTGATAGTTCTTGCAGCCAACAACAAATAAGAAACTGGTTTCACCTTTTTTTTAGAACCTGCTTGTATTTAATCTGCAACAAAAAGCAACAAAAGGCTTTCCGTAAACATAAAAAGTTGCTCGACAACAGCTCTTAGGTCAACATGTGTCTGATCCAACCACCATCCAGCCTCACTCCAGACTCTTACACACTCACCTGGCATGCATAGACATCTTTTCACAGTTGGATTCACTTCATTTTAGTGCTACGCCAGCATGAGCACATACACATGAAACACAGCCTTGAATGAGCCAAACTGGCAAGCCTCATTAGAGATGGAAAGAACTTTGGATGTTTAACAGGCACTGAAAACAGCCGCGCATGACCGAGTCCTCGTAGCAGCAAATCTAAAGCATCACTTCTTACTAACATTACAATATGTGACTTGGTCAGGACTCTGGATTTAGTTAGAGGAAATCCGCCAGTTAATCCAGAAAGTGGTCAGTTAACAGTGCTGGTCTCATATTACAAAACTGTTTTTATTTAATTTGTCCTCAATTTGACTCCATGCAAAATGGGGGAAATAGCAGAGAAAAATAGCATGAATAAAGGCCATCATTTAAAACTATTCTTTGTTTGCAAGTATGCTTTTATCCTTCCTAAATTATGTATAAAAGACTTGAAAAGTTCAGTCTTAAAAGTGACAAATGTTTGACAGGGGTTCTGAAAAAGAGGAAATTTTCCATTCAAGAGAACGGCGATGGGAGAAGTGAGAAATGGGTTGAGAGAGTAGCGGAAAGCAGGGTGAGGAAAGGTTGAGAGGGTGGGGAAATAAGTGGAACAACAATAAGAGCAAAGAACTGTGAGTAAAAATAAAATAAAGAAGAGGAAAAAAGACATAGGAGACATGAGATGTTCTTTAGCCCACTAAGCCTCTGGGATGTCCCATGAGTTTAGTTCTTTTTTATTTTGATTTGATCCATGTCAGTACAGATGCAGCACCGTTGCACCTTCACATGCCCGAAAAAAAATCAATCACGGACATTGAACAGAGCTCACTTGTGTGAAAGTCTTTGAGCTCAAAGAAACATCAAAGTTCTGCTGTTGTATTTAGAGAGGGTTTCCAACAGGAGGGGCTTTATTTCAGAGTAGGACTTGGACTGTGCTGTTCATGTGACACATGAAGTCTATTGCCACTATTAGGAGTATTATTACCACCAACTAGTACCACTGATACCACTGCGTAAATCACCCACACATTCTCACGGCCATTGCATAAAATATGGATGCTTGGCCATGTGCCTTTGGCGTTGTTATTGACGCTAAAAGTATCCTTTAGCGTCATATTCAGGTTTAGGGAAGGATTGTCTTGTTTGACCCATCCACACCAACGATGACAGCCTTTGTTACGACGTCCGTGCCTTTTATAATTATTATTATTATAATGTAAGAAATGTGATGTTTCAATCATGTTTAAGTCTCTCAGTTAAAATTTGATCACAATTGTGAATTGTCTCCAAGCTTGGAAGGAAAGCTTTTACATTGGGCCATGTCGCCCAGGGCTTAACCAGTCCCTCTACCGCTATGGAGTAGTGCAGGGCTGTAGTCAAGACCACCTTAGTTGAGTCCAAGACAAGTCCGAGACCAGGACTAGTCCAGTCCAAGTCAAGGCCGAGTCCAAAGAGGTTTGAGTCTGAGTCCAGGACAGAAAAAAGTCTTATGCATGACAGTCTCAAGACAATACTTTTGGGTTTCACTTTCCCTCCAATATTATTATCAACACAATAAAGACACCTGGACTTGGTCCAGACCAAAAGCCATATTGGGCAAAAACAGTGGCCGAGACCGAGACAAGTCAGAGTCCAAATAATAGCGAGTCCAAGACAAGTCTGATTCCATAGAAAAACGGTCTCGAGTCCGGACTCGAGTCCAAGAACGGACTCGCGTACCACAGCCCTGGAGTAGTGTAGTGGGAGACGTTATTAATCATTTTACACAGCCCCTGTATGGTGGTTGCAGGAGGAATTCAGGCTTGGATAAACTCCCTGAAACAAACAATGATCAACTAAAAAATTTATGAAAACTCTAAAATAGAAAAAAACGTGAGAGAGGTCAACTACAAGTCTCAAGAGAAAACACTCTGTGGACCGCACTGCTAATGGATAGAAGAAGTTAGAACGTGAGATTTGTAAAGCGCCCAACTTTCAGATTCTGTAAATGTTGTATTTTGGGATCACTAACACAACTCAACAAAGTGTCCCTGACTAAACCCCCTTACACCCTAAAAACGGATGCATCGCTTAAATAAACACCATGACCTCATCATAATAATGACATGTGTAAACCACACACTAAAAAAGCACAACATTGTCTTAAATGTCTTTTTTTACTAAATTGTAACTATTATTTTGAAAAGATCATGGCCATGGTATGTTATTGTTTTTGTCAGAATGACCCCCCCCCCCACTTCCTTCCATTTGTGTATCAACTACACACCTTTAAAGCTTTATGACTGCATCTATCACCAGACCAGCAGAGCGGTTTATTTCATTTGCAAATATAATATAATTTTTTTACCACAAAGGCTGCGAGGGTTAGGGTTAGGGGGTTAGGGTTAGGTGTTAGGGTTAGGGTTATGCTTAGGTGTTAGGGTTATGGGTTAGGGTTAGGGGGTTAGGGTTAGGGTTAGGTGTTAGGATTAGGGTTAGGGTTAGGGTTATGGGTTAGGGTTAGGTTTAGGGTTAGGGGGTTAGGGGGTTAGGGTTAGGTGTTAGGATTAGGGTTAGGGTTATGCTTAGGTGTTAGGGTTAGGGGTTAGAAGTTAGGGTTAGGTTAGGGTTAGGTGTTAGGGTTATTGTTAGGTGTTAGGGTTATGGGTTAGGGTTAGGGGGTTA
>NC_048410.1:2965217-2977049 GCF_013103735.1 Etheostoma cragini
GTTAGGTTTAGGGTTAGGGGGTTAGGATTAGGGTTAGGGTTGGGGGTTAGGGTTTGGGGTTAGGAGTTAGGGTTAGGGTTATGGTTAGGGGTTAGGGTTAGGGTTAGCGTAAAGCAGTCTGCAGAGGAAACATCAACTTGACCTGCCACGCCGTACCATCACCTGTACAATAGCCTCAGGCGCTTCAGTCCCTCACACAGCGGAAACGTTACCTTTAATGCTATTGCCAATTAGAAGCTATGTTGTGGTATAAGTCCTAACTTTCATTCACAATGGTCTCAAAAAGGTCTCAAACTTGACTTGGCTTATCAACCCTTGTGTTGTGATTGGGACAAATTGGACCTGTTTTTAAAAGTTTCAACAATCAGAAATATGGGTTTCTTTCAACCAAATTTCCCAAACCCTACTTGGATGCATGTATTTACATCATATGGAAGCCATACAACTTCTGTTGGATTTTTTTTCTCCAATTTTATAGCATTTCAGAGACATTGTTTGAATGGTTTCAAAATAGTATCTTGACTTAACTTTGACACAAACCAGTCTGTGATCTATTCAACATCCTCTGATCTTACGTGTAAGTCCTAAATAATTCATTATTTCTGCTTTTTTTAACTAAAAAACATTGTAAACATAATAAACATGAGGTGTAATGTCAATAACACGTTGACAAAACGTGACAAAATGCTTAAAACAGCATCATAAGCATAGAGAAAGACAACATAAACGTACAAAAAATTCATTTAGATCTTGACCCAGAAGGACAAAAAGTTGATGGTCGACCGGAAGACAACAGAAGGGTTAAATCGTAATATTGGTTAAAAAAAATTCTAATTAGAACATTTCCAAAAATTATTGGGCCTTAACGTCAAACCATATCACTTCTCTCTTCTTGCTCTTCTTTCCTGTCATATCTCTCTCTCTCAGACACACACACACACATACACACACACACACACACACACACGCACACCCCTGTGGCTATTTGGTAGTGCGGTTGTCTGCCAATCGGAAGGTTCCCTGGCCCTGCAGTCCCATGTCCTTGGGCAAGACACTGAACCCTGAGTTGCCCCTGATGCTGCGTCTTCTGAGTGTGAATGTGTGTGAGTGTGTATCTGATGAGCAGATGTGTAGATGTGTGTGTGAGTGTGTATCTGATGAGCAGGTGGCACCTTGTACTGCAGCCTGGGCCACAGTGTGTGAATGTGTGTGAATGGTTCCTGCACTAAAAGTGCTTTGAGTAGTAGTAGAAAAGTGCTCTATAAGAACAGTCCATTTACACACACTCACTCGCACTCAGCTTTATTATTTTCAAAGAAAAAAGAGACGGGAGAGAGGTAAGCTGAGCAGGAAAATTCCCTCATAACCAAAGAAAAAAAAATGTATTTCGGCTTCTCTATACTCCCTCAGGTCTGGCTTTGGGCCTCACAGCGGTCTGGGAATGGCACGAGACAAAGCAGAACGCAACAACAGCCCCTCAGACCGGCTCGGACATTCTGAGCAGATTGTCTTGCACACAGGTATGCGTGGGTGAGTGTCACCGAGTGGGAACGGAGGCATCCAATCCACTCCCAGGCTCTGGAGCCAGCAGGCCGGTAACAACGGGGCCATTATGACCGGGCCCTGCCTCGCTTTGTGCGCCCCCCCCCCCCCAAAGGGTTTCCATTTGGAGGTATAGAAAGTGCAGGTGTGTTGGAGGTGCAGGTGGAGATGGAGATGTGAATGTGTATGTTCATTCACATCTCCACAGAGAGAGAAAGATCAAGAAGCATGCACAGAATTTTAAGAACAGGATAAAAGTAGACGGGGTGGAAAAAAGTTTTGCTTCACTACTCAGAAATATGTTTGATATCAGGCAAAAAAACGTTAGAACTGATGAAAGGAGAGCTCTCCTCAAAGTCTAATCAAGAAACTAAACATTCCTCAGTGTCCCAGTACAGGTGCTTCTACACGCTAGGAAAATAAACGCTAAACTCTTCCTATTGAAGGTGAACTGATCAGAGCTAAAAAAAAATTAAATAATAACCAGGAATGTAAAAATAAAACACAGAATGAAACAATGAGTTGGATGTGATTAAATGATAAACCCGGCATTATTCTGTATTTTCATTGTTGTTAGCAAATCCAATGAAAAGACAAACCTAACAATCTGTAAGTCCGTCTCTTCAAACTTTCTGACTTTTCTAAAGCGTCTTTGGCACTTAGTCCCGAGTCAGAGACATCAAAACAATTCTGCTTACTTATTGAGAGAATACCCAAATTAATGATGAATGTATTAATAATAATAATGATAATGAAACTTCATGAGGCGTTTTTACTGCTACCTTGCACCCGGATTCTCACACGAGCACACACACACTAACACACACTAACACACATGAGCGACAGATCACCACGGTTTGAGAGGCAGAGAGGGGAAGAGAAGCTGGAAGATGGACTACTGCACGCAAGGAGTCTGTAAGTTAGGAATATCTCAGTCTGAACGCTGCTTTGTCACTTTTTGACCTGCAAAAACAGAGAGCTCATCACACAGGGGGAAAAGAGGAGCTGCAGCAATGTGCAGTTAAAACTAATATATGGTGTTTTCTGAAATTGAAACAACATAAACCTTTTCTGGTACAGCCTCTAAATACAATTAGGGACCTGGAATTAAACATATTTGGAGCACTTTAAGTTGTTATAAAAACACATAACTTTATCCGGCCATGTCACAAACCCTTTTAGTCATAACACTTACTTCATGTATCTTAAAACAGGAACCTTTCTTCTTATAACTCATTAGCTAACAGACTGCCTACTGCTGAGGCTTTCTGGGTTGAACGTATTCTGTAGAATTGATGTTCTGTGTGCTAAGATGTGGCACATTTTTAATGTGTTTTATTTTGCCATGTGTAATTGTTCTTACACAATACCAAATCAGGCAAAAGAAGAACTAGCAAATGGTGCCAACCCAAATCATCTACTCTGTGTATCTGCTGAAATTACATTAACAGCTGAGAGTCGCTCTTCATTGGAATATTTCAGAAGGAAAGAGGCAGAGATGAGGGTAAAAACAGCAGTTGGGTGGCAGCGCTCTCACACTTTGTCACCATCAAAGGTCACAGTGACAGATCTTACATTTCAGCTCTTTCTTCCAGATACAATCTCCTCTTCCCTCTCACTGTCACCTCTTAAAGTTGAGCTCTCCCGGATGTGTGTGTGTGTGTGTGTGTGTGTGTGTGTGTGTGTGTAAGTGAGTGAAAAAGAAAGAGAACAGTTGCAAACTTCCCCGTGCATGCGAGTGTGGAGATGAGAGGAAAACTGAGATGAGTGTGTGTGTCAGAGCAAGAGCAGAACAGGGAGATGAGAGGGAAGTGTAAGCTGTCATATATGAGGTGAGATGTGGGTTCATGCTCAGGTTAGACTTTTCTCAGGGGTGTGTTGAACCTGCTGAATGAGAGATGTAAAAAACATAAAGAGAGGAGAAGAAGAAGAAGAAGAAGAAGAGACCAACCAACTTAGCCTCCCTGTAGGCTCTGTATATTCATGTATCCGTATGTGTGTGTGTGTGTATGTGTGTGTTTTATTAGTATAAGTTTAAGTCATGCAAAGCTATCCATTACCTAGCAGAATCAAAGTAATAACACATCAAACTCCTGTAAATACATTTTAAGGATTTATTTTACATTTTTAAAAGAATAATCAAACATGTTAATGAGATTGGTTAAAGTCAGGTAAGCCAATCAGAGGCAGAGTAGGACGTGACATGCCTCGCTATCCCAGAAAAACGTTAATTAGCATACCGTTGTCGGGTTTAAGAGAAACGGCGGGGCCAAAATGCAGAGACGACAGAGCGGTGTTGAGTTCAAAGGTTTAATAATTAAAACGGGAAACAACATAAAGAGTCCTGAAGTCAGAAGGCAAAAATACTTCAAGAAAAGGTTGAAGCATCCAAAAGACAAGGAATCAAAATAAACTTCAACACCGAGACAAAGGGGGGCACACACACACACACACACACACACACCCACACACACACACACACACACACACACACACACACACACACACACACACACACACTAAACACACAAGGGAAAAATGGTGAAACAATGGACAGGTGAGTCCCCCCATTCAGGCCCCAGAATGTGAGTCTGCAACGTTTTTATATGAGACTGGGTTGGAGTCTGTTATGACTTCACATTTTTTGTGTGGTTAATAAGGTAAGTAGAGGGATTTTTGTTCACAAACAATAATATAACACCCTCCCCTGAAACAATAATTCACCAAAGAAAATGTATTCAATAATTTGCAATACAGCGCTTAACAAACATTATGTGTATTTTCCATTATATCACTATTGTATCTCAGGTAAGAATCTAATTTCCATGATTTTACAAACCATGAGGTATTGTATACGTACCTGTTTGCAGTCCAGGATTCTCATTTTAACAAATTTGCTATCAATACACATCTATTCATACAAAGAATATTTATATACCAGTCCCTCCGGGATATTGCAGACTTTTTTGGGAGATTGTTGCGGCCCAAAGTGCCTGCGGTTGTGGGAGCTTTTGTGAAAAATTACAATAAAAGTTGCAAGGTTCTTTTGTATGTTTGTTGCAATAAAGTTGAGACAGAAAAAGTTGCATTTGTATAGTTCTTCAAAAATACTATTTTCCTGGTAACCTTACCAATAAGGCTCACGATGCTGCAAATGTTGGTATAATATGAAAATGTCAGTTGGATCTATGATAAAAAATAATAATTTATTAAAGAAACGAAATCTGAACATGCCTGTCAGTGGCTTGTTGATCTTTACACTGTTAGTTCATTGTCTATCCTGGCCTGAGACACACTCCTACAGTTTGATAAAGGACTTATCCGACTTTAACTTCTCATTGCACATACAGTAACAAGCGCAGCTGTCCTTAATCTAAGTCATCCTGTACGTCTCATCTCGGTTTTTTCCTGCATCCACCGTGTGTGTTTGTGTATGTGCGCACCTCTACTCCGAGCTCCTCGGATGATTGTGCGTCTCACCCGATCTCTAAGGGAGACGCCAGCCCCCCTCCTGAGGAAACCCATTTCGGCCGCTTGTACCCTTGTACCCTCTCGTTCTTTCGGCCGCGACCCAGCCTTCATGACCATAGGTGAGGGTAGGAACCAAAACTGACCGATAGATCGAGAGATTTGCCTTCTAGTTCTCTTTTTTGGTGATTTCTAACAGCACCTTAATAACCCCAGATATGGAACATCGCCAATATAGACTGGTGAAAGTCTGACTAAATGGATTGTGGTGTGAAATGTAGACCTGCGAGATTGTGAGATCCAGCTGCTATACAGTGGACAGGCTATGCAGGCATCCCATGAGACAGAGGCGAGTCCTGGGTTTAGAAAAAAGGTCCTCTGATTCAGAAGGGATTTCTTAAGAATTTTGTAAAGGGTAACAATGCCTTTGTAAGGGAATATGCAACGCGAGGGGAGTGGAACTTGCTTCAGCGATTTGTCTGCCTCTCTCTATCCCTAAACACAATTCTTTTTGTTGTTGTAGTATTTTCTTTTTCAACAAAGAGCAGCTCTCCTTTTCTGTGTAATTTCAAAGTGTGTCGTCTTCTCCGTTTCCCCAGAGAGATGAAACACATCAAAGGGGCATGCTGGGAGATTGGCGACACACAAAGGTTTGAGTAACCACGATAAACAATGAGTGATTAAAGTCAGTCCACTCGTCAGTTAATTTGTGAGTGAATTCTCAACAGGACAAACACAGAGGCCGGGAACAGGACACACAAAGGCTGTCTCTCCACACACAGCCTTAATGAAGAGCTCTTCCCATCTCACAGAAGCCTCACACACACACACACACACACACACACACACACACACACACACACACACACACACACTTGCACATTTGTAAATGAGCAAACACACGTCTAAATCCTCAGCTTGTTATTCTCCAACAACATGGTGACAGAGGAATGTCACTCCAAAGGGTTAAGAAGAAAAAACGAACTACTTTGCTCCATTCTCTCCAGTTTTTTTACATTTTGTATATGTACTTTTCACAAAATGAGGAAATAATGTACTTTGTATTTTTGAAAATAGACAATAGTTTTGGAATTGATTTGCTCGCCCTCAGTTTTTTCCCCAATCTATTTTTCACGGTGTATTTGTTTGTTCAGTGTGGTTCCATCTTTCTGACGTTAAATGAAGATTTGACTATCCATTCAAAGGCCAGTAATAATAAATACCATCTTTAATTTTGCAATCATTTGGAAGTCATGTATCAAGCCAAAAACTATTCAGAATGTAGCATTTTCAAGGTGGAAAAGTGGTACGGTTACCCAAATGCAGAGAGTGTTTGACTGGGATTTATTGCCAAAAACAGATATCCAAAAAGGGCAAAAATCCAAAGAATGTCCGAAGAGGAATAGGGAAAAACCTCAAGGGGAAAAATACCTCAGGGAAGGGTTCAAAAGAAGAGCACACGGAGCAGAGCAGCAAACAAACACACAAGACGATCGGACACGAGACAGAGGGAACGCAGAGGTTAACTGCAGGAGGTAACGAGCAAACGAGGACCAGGTGATACAACAGGTGAGTCACATCAGGACGGGGACGACAATCACAAATATGTCTTTTCCACCAAGGCAGTTCTGGTGCTGGTTCGGAGTCATTGCCAAATATTGAACCGGTTCTTTGCTTTTCCACACAAGTGAACCTGTCTCTGGGCCAATAAAACAGGTTCCAACTTAGCACCAACAAAGCGCTGGTCTCGAGATAAGAACCGGTTACGTCCGGTGCTGGGGGGGGAGGGGGGGGTATCACAACGTTTGAAAACCAAAACAGGCTGGGGAACATCCAGCTGGTTCTTAGATAACTGGAGAGTAGAACCAGCACCGAACTGGCAACAGAACCAGAACCAGCACCTGGTAAGTTTGGGTGGAAAAGACATAAAAGGGACAATCCCAAAGGCAGGAAACACAAGGCAGGTCGCCACCCCGTGCACCCCTTCTAGCCCCGCCCCTGTTACAATTTCTTTTTCACAAAGTAAAATTCATGATCAATAAAGAGTGTAAATAAATAATAAATACATTGTGTGTCCACTGAATATGCAACTTAGCTTTAAGGACACAGAATGTTAAAGTTGTGTTGTGTTCAGGTATTTCCCCAAGTGGACCAAAAAGTCATTTAATGCAGCTTTAAAGGAAAAGCTTGACATTTTGGGAAACTGTGTATTCTCTTTATTATCGAGAGCCAGTTGAGAAGATCAGTGCGGCTCTCATGTGTCATGTCCTTATCTACTTAGCTAGCTAAGCTTAGTTTAAAGACACTAAAAAAGAAAATGATCCACTTAGGGGCAGAAACAGCCGACCTGGCTCTGTCTAAAGTAAAAAAAATCAACTTATCCATTTGCACAAACTTTGGATTATGAAGTGTTTCCAGCCTAAATGCTAATTGTCCTCCGTCCCGTGTTCTCATGTAACTTTCAGAAAGAATAAGCATGTGACATCATATAACACATTTCACATGATGTTAAACTTTAACTTTGAAGCTTCATGGCTCATTGTTTGGCTACTTGCGGGCAAAACTCAAACTGTAAGCTGAAAATTATGTAAAATATCTTCTTAAAAAGTTCATGTGGCTAACTCAGAGACACAGAGCGACACTAGCATTTATTTTGTTAGCCGTTTCTGGACATATGACAAATATAAATCACATTTTCACTCTCCATTTAGTTCTGTTTTGGTCTCAGCTACTAAGTGCTCCACCTTCTTCCCCAGCTTGCTCACTTTGCCTGCTATTTGTAAGGATCAGGTAGTGTGCATTGGGTTTATCAGAGCTTTTTGCTTGTAACAGCTGCCTATGGTTGCTAAGCGATGAGAGTGACTTCGTGGGTTGTAAAACCAGAAATGAAGTGTATTGCACAGAGTGTTGAACTACTCCTTTAAACAGAAGTTAAACATTCGAAAGCTACAGGAAATACAACAAAATATTTGAATACAGCTGAATTAAATAGGATGAAAGCCTTTCTAAACCTGTCCTGTAGACAACTAATGTGGTGCAGTGATACATTCTACAATAAATCTTTAATTGTACACACTGCATGAATCCCCAACCATTTTATTGGAGCCGGACTACACCAGATCATATCAGAGTTTTAATTAAAGCTCCACATTGCATGCTGTCAAATCCAATTACAGGGCTAACCCTACTTTGAACTTTTACCCAAACAAATCAAATCATGTCTTTCCACATGTATCACCTGTTACCCAAAGCCATCATCCTGGAGGTCAGGTGAGGGAGGAGAATGGGGGGTCCCATCCAAACCGCTCTGTCTTTGGACCCTACCCTGCCCCCATCTCATTCTGCACCCAATAATAATCATGTCTGTGTGGTATTATGGTATTTGTGCTGAAAAGAACTCTGTGAGCATCCCATTAGCAATGCAACAAAACCAACACAACCTGTCACAGTGGATTATCCCAAATCCTCCCCTCACTCCCTCCCTCACCCACAGCCCCTCTCTTCCACATCACATGCTGGTTTGCTCCACCACCCTATTTACATTTTTATTGGCCAATTATCTCTGTCTCTCCCCAGTCTGTCTGGGAGCAGGGCGCTCAGTAATAGGGGGAATCTCGACTATTCTCTAATTGAAAGACTTTCTGGGGATTATGGAGAGGTCAGAAATAAAGTTGTTTTGAGAAATCATAAACATAAGCCGTTTCTCTCACTCTTGGGGAGGAATATTATTTCTTTCCTCCGGCAGGTGTTTATCATTGTGGGAGTTTAAGAAAAAATAATTCTTAGAGCAGAGGGGCTTATCTCTCCTCCGGGAATACTTTAAGTCGGGAGTCTGGAGCTCTTATTGCCAACAGGGAAATGGGAAGGGACAGAGGCACAATAGGATTTTAAGATGGTCGAATTAGCCCTCCGTGTGCCGATTGCTTTTCTCTTCAATCACTCACGCCTTCGATGTGTCACGATGTTTTTACGTAAAGGTCTGACAACTCTGAGACACCGAAGCCACACAAACACTCTGTGACGGATGATCCTGACACAGAGAGAACATGATTCTTAAAATATGATATTTTTTAATTGGTTAGTTTTCTTTACCAGATGCTTTTCACACCAGGGGAAGAATGCTGAAGCGGGTTTGCAGCTTATTGGGTCCCCGTGGTTTTTGGAACAAATGCTAACAGCGCTAACCAGATGTTATTTAAAGGCACCTGGGGGACAAACTTTAAAAAGTGTTTGCCACCACATTGCGTCTGATGAAGAAAAAATAACTAAGTAAAGTTCAGGCTTTCAAGCAAACTCCGTAACAGACTATACTCAGGTGAGCCACAGATTTGGAAACAGATATTTTCTGCTGTATACGTAAATAATGTTGTACTGTTTTTCGTGTGATTGTGTATGTGGGTGTCTTCACATGCAGTACCATGCTATCAATCTAGTGAGCATGCAAAAAGTTTATTTCAGTTTGAATAGAGCAGAGGGGCACTAAATTATCTTTAAACGCCTCTCTAAGCAGCAGTTTCATTCCATGTCTGCTTCATTAGACGGAGAGAGACAGGGAGAGGATGACATGTGAAAAAGGTCATGGACCAGATTCAAGTCCATTATGCCTCAGGACAGCCAGGTTGAGGGTAGAGCCAGACGGAACGTGGCCAGGCCGCCATGTGCCACCTACGGCTCCTGTCATCAGCTGCATGTGGGCAGATAAGTCATCTCGTCAGTTTAGGTTGTCATGTGACCTAGATTGGTGGAGTTGCATTGAATGGAAGTTGAATTTGAAGACCCCCTCCACGCCAAAATGGTGTTTCGTCTTCTGTTTATGTCCCCTAAAATGTCTGACCTAGACTAGACTGACCTGTGTCTGTGTAAAGTGTGTCACAAGAGAGAGAGAGAGACGCACTTCCCTAAAATCTGAGATTCAAACACACCCTGGGCAAGTTACTTAAGATGAAAGCCTTCAGAGAAACCCAATAAACCTCCAACGCTAGTGACAAGCTACGAAACCACATGAAGAACTGAAAGATGCTAACTACACTTACCATTCTGATATGTCTGCTAGTCGCCAATTTTAGCTCACAACAGACTCCTTATCGGAGTCTGGGTCGAGTCAATAACTATTTGGAACACATATTTTGTCTAAAACTACAATAAACAGTGTAAGGGACATTTTACAAAGGTCTCTTTGCATCACTAAAATAACATCTGACAAAGTAATAGAATTAAACAACTCGTTCTTATTCCCAACTCATAACATACTGGCGCTTGGTCGGAGGCTCTCAGCGTTGGATACCGACGCAAAAAATGCATGGGACACAGCGGGCTGTAAGAAGACGTAGCATTAAGAGAAAAATGGTGGTGAGTAGTAAGAAAGACCGAAAATCTCCATTAGGAGGTTGGTTGGGATAATGGATGGGTCAAACAACACAAGATATTAACCCGTTAGACCAGGGCTTGTGTCCCTTGTCTCGTGTGTCACTGAAACGTCCATTTCATAAGCCCACCCCCCGTCCTTCTCTAGCTGTCCCGTTACTGGCTGCATTTCAGTTAAAAAACGTCCTGACCCAGAGCGTCAAAAAGTGACGCCAAGAGTCCCAACCGAACATGTCTAAATGTGACGCTAAAGGAGACTTTGGCGCCAATAACCTGACCATGCATCACTTTTTAACACGATGGGAGTGAGAATGGGTTGGATTAAAAAACTATCTCACTTTATCCCTAGTGGTAGTATCAAAGAAGACACTTAGGCAGACTGCACAGAGCCAAGCATTGGATACGGAGGCTGGAAGTGACACAGACGCCACCAAGTTCCACCAGAGTCACGTTACACCCTTTTTTGAAAAAAAATGTTCTTATGTCATCAGAAAAAAACAACATTTAAGATGCTATTACTTTCACTAAGGCCGACTTTGAAATAGGTTTGTATCAAATACTCATAAGCTCAAACCAAGAACAAACAATGCGCCCATATGGGTGATCTATTTATGATTCATTAAAAGGTCCCATGGCATGAAAATGCCACTTTATGAGTTTTTTAAACATTAAAATGAGTTCACCCAGCTAGCCTATGGCTAGAAATGGCGTTTGCAATCCAAAAGACCCTTTTGGATGGCATAGGCCGTGGACTGTGTGTATGGGAATGAATTACAATGGAAACATATTTGAATACATTTCACCTTCTCCCTGATGGTCTGAATAAGTCGCAAAATTTGTTGCTAGTTGCATTAGTGGCAAAACAACAGTGGCGATAAAATGCCATCACGTCATAGAATTAAACATTATTTCCATTTGTCCAATTGTCTAAAGTAGTTGCTGAACAAGCCCACCATCTTTTCCACCCAAAAACAATAAGTGAAACGCAATAATCGGCATTGCTTGACTTTCCTGTACTCTGTTGAATGTTTGTGAGAAAGAGACAAGGACAAGTGAGTAAGGAGGTATGAGTACGAGTAGCGAGCCAGACAGAATAGAGGAGTGGAAGAAAACATGTAAGTCAGTGATGAAGAGTGTGTGTGTTTAAGGTTGTAGTGATTCCTGGCTGAGGAGATAAATGGATGGAGTTTGCAGCCCAACAAACAGCAGCCATGAGAGGAGAGGCTCTTGGGTAAAGACGCATGCTGCACTTAAGAGCCAATTACCCACCATGTACACATCTCCTCCTCTTTTTTCTCTCCGCTATCTCTCCCTCTCTGCTATCCAACATGGCACTCATCTTAGTTTAATGGCCTGCAGGGACTCCGACACAGACACACGCACACACGCATGTGCACACACACACACACACACACACACACACACACACACACACACACACACACACACACACACACA
>NC_048410.1:2977149-2987261 GCF_013103735.1 Etheostoma cragini
CTACCACCATACACACATAAAAACACACACACACACACACACACACACACACACACACACACACACAAAAGCAGTACATACATGCAAGGACATAACGTCACCAAATCACAATGCGGTACGGCATACATGCTGACTGTTGTGTTAGGGGACATGCTTCATCATCACATGACTGCAGAAGAAAGTAAAAGTCATCCAAATTCCGTGACTGGGAGGCTGAAAACAGTCTTACTAGTCTACCAGCGCCAGACAAGAAACTTTGCCAGAGGCTGTTCTGATCTGACAAGGTCTTTGGCCCTTTTCATCAAACCCACTGAATCACGAACACCTGCTTTCAGTCTGCACGGAAAGTTAAATTGTGTAACAACAGAAAAAATAGGTATGGCAGAAATGCTCCGTTAGCATTTCCCAAAGACAAATTTTGGCAACATTAAGACCATTATCAAAGCAAATCCCAATTAATAAATTAATTTACCAGATTACGAGTCTTTTAGTTGAATCCTTGCATGTCACTTTGACATTTGTTTCCCCTCCGTTTGCCTGGTGCGAGTTCATTAACAGCCAACCTTTGATAAATCTGCCTGCTGAAGTGTGAATTCCCTGCTGGCATTTCGGCTTTTTGGATTTGACGGATAATTGAGAGTCCTGGAGAACACGATGAGAAAAACAGCTTGGCCAGTGTAAGAAGTAGGGTAGTAACGATTTTTTTTTTGGGGGGGGGGTGATTGTTTTGACCATGGTTAACAATTCGGGCTAACCCACAAATTCATCAGTAACGTTAACTGTACAGAGAGATGACTGATCTTATTGTAATTTAGCTAGCTGGTTGTCTGCCTCAGTCTCCCGGCGCTGCGAGGCTTCAGTCGGGATGAGAGCTGACAACAACTGCTTTTAGCCGTCTTTACAGTTTGCAAAATTTACCAGACATTAACATGCGTCCCCAAGCCTGCCTATGGTCGGCTAAAAATGGTGAGCCCTGTGTATCCTGCACTGCCTTTGAGAAAATTAAAGATGGGCCTATTTGTAATCTTGCTCCTTATGATCTCATAAGGGGCAAGAATCCGGATTGGTTACATCCCCTTCCTCTGCTTTTCCATGAGAGAGAGACATCATGGCTTTCAAACGAGCAAAGTGACAGTTGGTCAAGGCCATACCCCCCAGCCTCAATCTTGCCCCCCCACCCCCACCTCCTCAAAAGCTACGGACTCAGAAATGGCACATACTAAGGAGAGCTCATGGTGGACTGACTCTAGTGCCTGGAATTCTGCACCAAGGAATTTTGGGAAAGAGACTTCACATACAGGATTAGGGGACCACTAAGGTCTATCTAAAAGAGACTTCAGATACAGTATTAGGGGACCACTAAGGTCTATATAAAAGACTTCAGATACAGTATTAGGGGACCACTAAGGTCTATATAAAAGAGACTTCAGATACAGTATTAGGGGTCCACTAAGGTCTATATAAAAGACTTCAGATACAGTATTAGGGGACCACTAAGGTCTGTATAAAAGAGACTTCAGATACAGTATTAGGGGACCACTAAGGTCTATATAAAAGAGACTTCAGATACAGTATTAGGGGACACTAAGGTCTATATAAAAGCATCCAATGAGCACCATGTCCATGATATACCGTCTTGTCTTGTTTCACTGGTGAGAACTTGCAGGTTTTAGAACGCTGCAGACCGGCTCGTTGCAAGGAGTGGCGAGGTTTAACTCATCTGGTTGCGATTCTTTGGTCTGAACTGGGCTTCATAATAACAGTCGAGTCACACATGGCCCAGAATGTGTGACACAAAAGTTTGAGAACTTTTCATAAACAATACTTTTGTACATTTGGAGTAGAGGCTCAGTGCAGTTGTTTTCTCTCTTACAGTGGCCAATAGTGTGTATGTGGAGGGGGGGGGGGGGGAAACAAGCCTGACTGCGTTGTTCCAAATTGCCTTTCTGGGACTAGGCCAGTTTTTGTTCAACCCCGTATGGGAACAGTGTCACAGCGAGGCCAGTGGGCCGAAAGTCTCATGGTCCATAATCCTGATTTTACACTGTAAACAAAAACCGGCTGCATTCGGTTGAGATGTTTAACTGATACTGAAATTTCAAGCTTATCAGCAGTGGACAAGTGTATGTATTTGGAAATGTCCGACAGTCTGATTGTTGAGTCCCTTTTTCAACAGATACAAACCCATTCAAGTCCAGCAGACAGTAAAGACGAGCATGGCCCCTGTCATGGTCTGCATTATGCAAAATCCTGCAGTTTCCTGAAACGAGTTGTGTGAGGTTTTTAGAGCAGAACTGAAGTGAGCGGAGGGGGACAATAAGTTGTGGTTCCGGTGTTGATGGGTGGCTTTGAGCTACAGTAACATATGTTTTACCAAGAAAACGCAGGGTGCAGGATGGGATGTTTTAAAGGTCACTGTTATTCTGTAATAAGAGGTAGTCCCCCAGAGCTCCACCATACTGTACCTGTCAGCAAATGCCAGACCTAAGGTGTTTAGCGGCAAACACTTTTCACTGAACAAAAGCCAGGTAATATTTGAACATTGAAACAGCTTCAAAAGGCGGTGGACATTTAATTTATGTGATGACTTGAGGCATTTGGGCAGCTATTTAATACAGCTCTGATGCATCTGTGATATTGGATGTAGATATATACTACTTGGTACTTTTTATTTTACCTGCATCACATTACGATGCCTTTTTTCTTTTTTTAAATGTGCTTTTGCTCTGAATCAATTGTTTCATGGTCACAATTCATCTCGTTGCTGGTTTGGCTCGGTTCCAGGCCCAGACTGACTTATATAAACACATTTTAGTGATAATGATACAGCAATGGAGTTAATGGAAAGAAAAATCCCTTCAGGAAATGGAGCCGTCCAAAAAGTGTCCTGTCACTTTTAATGTGTGTTACAACGCATCTTAAATGTGACCGTCAACATATTAAAGAACACCAAACCTGAATGATTAGTTAAAGGTCCAATATGTAATTTATTTACTGAAATAAATCTAAAAATGACCCCAATGCATCATCAGATACTAAAGGGATGGTTTGGAACAGGTAGATAGATAGATAGATAGATAGATAGATAGATAGATAGATAAATAAAGATCCCAAAAAAGGGAAATAATGGTGTTAGCAGCAAACATACAGTCACACAGCACAGAATATAAATGTAAATGAAATACTAGGATACAATACACATACATACAATAGTACATGAAATAACAATAATAAGAATAAAATATATGAACAACTAATTGAATATATATACAGGATGGGAAAACAAAATGTGCAACTGCTTAAATAGTCTGCTAACATGTAAATAAACCAATTGTGCAGGGGCAAGGGTGGTGACACTGAGGATGATCACGAAAGGCAGCACTAACATTGACTAATTAGTGTGAAGGTAGTCTCAAGTCTGTTAGGATTAGGGTTTAGGGTTTTATACAGAGAAAGACAGGGAAAGACGGACTCGAAGGGTAGCATTTTAAATAAAAAGTGTGAATGTTTAGTGTAAAAAAAGCATAGACACGAAAGGAAGCACTAAATTGGCTAAATTAGTGTGAAGAAGAGTCCAAGGAGATGAAAGGTAACGTCTCCAAAAAGAAAGTCTTGAAGGGTGGTGACACTGAGGGTGATCACGAAAGGTAGCACTAAAATTGACTAATTAGTGTGAAGGTAGTCTCAAGTTTACACTTGTGTTTCATCTATTTTATGAATTTGTGTAAAGCACTTTGAATACAGTTTCAAATACAGCTGCCTTGCCTTGCCTAGGAACATGAGGCGAGAGAACAGAAGAAGAGATCAACAAAATGGCAGAGTTTGGGGTTGACAGTGAACGTTACAATGAGTGACTCAATTTCGAAGGTCGCCTGTGCCTATTCGAGTCTGAACACATGGACGAGGAGCTACAACTGATGGAGATGGAGGAGAATCGATAGGGTCAAATTGTTTTGTATTACATATGGGAGTTTAAAGCAGTGTTGCAGACATTACTTTTTCACTTTTGTTTTAGTTGTGTCCAATTATTGTTCCCACTCAGGGTTAAACATTCCTGTGTTTGTTTGACCCATCCAACACCCCAACCTACCTCCTTACGCAGACAATCGTCACTCTTATATTTTGTCTACAAGAGTAAATACACAGTAGGTCGTAATTGCTGCTTGAACAACCGATGTGTGGGAGCATTTTTGTTGTTGGTTATGTTCTCCAGTTGTTGTGGACTCGTGTTGTTGAATAACCCCTTACAAGTCTATATTATATGACCTCACAGCTTAGCTCTGTGCTTGACTGGAAATGTGCGGAGAGCTTTATTGCAAATCAACGCGCAAGTGCTTCATCTTAGCAGGTAATTACTTTCTCAGCTGCAGGGTACGTTTCTGATACAACTCAGCTCGCAGTAATGCTGGAGTCAAAGTCATTTAATGTTATTTATACAAATCTCTCCGTCGTGCAGATTCATTCAAAAGGTCTGGGATAATATCACCGTCGCAGTACAAAAGGTAGCAGCTCTCCGCTGCAGTTGCCAAATGAACTTGCTTCTGGTTGAGGCGTTGGAGTGGAGCAGAGAGCTTTTAGGCCCACATGCAAAGAAATGGATAGCTCTGTTGCATTCATTTTTCTCCATTGTTGCACTGGAATGAGAACAAACGTTTGTCAAAAAACAAATTTCAGGACAGCGAGCGAGCTCTGCGGGGTGCAAAAAAACACATGAAACACAGACTCTCATATGAGAAAACACACATGTGTCCCCAAGGCGCTTGCGTCGCACAAAAAAAGAAATAATTCAGCTTTGCACTCAGAATCACCTCTGATAGTCCATGGCCATGAAATTTCAGCTTTGGCAAAGACGCGGGCATAAAAAGGGGAGACAAAAACAAATCACACAAACACTCGCAGACACTCTCCCACCTACAGGCCTGCCAAATCTGGATTTGGCCAGGGAGCTGTCCCTCCCTCTCTCTCTCTCTCTCCCTCCCTCTCTCTCTCAATCTCCCTCCCTCCCAAGACAGCCTGGTGCTGGTGATTGGTGCCTGATGGGCTCAATGCCATTAAGGGGCAGATGTTAAACTCTGGTCCTCTCCTCTCTTACATAACTCCTGTTTTTATCTGGCCTGTTCCCCGCGGTGTAATGAGGCCAATAAAATCAGTGCCTCGTTAGCATACTTATGTAAGCTGAACTAATGAACTGGGCTCAATCGCCGATCCATGATGAGAACCAGGGTAATTTAGTGTCTGTATATTTATGTGCGTAGTATTTCATCAATACCAGCTGAATTATGAGTTTGTCATGTATTTTTTGTGTGTTTTCTCCAGCCTCTGTAGTCAGGAGTCAGCTCCACTTTGTGATCAAGAGCCATGGAAATGGTTTATGGCGCAGTCAACACATTCTCCCTTTAATCCGCTGAACACTTGCATTAGTGAGCGAAGACAGCGAGGCAGCATAGCATAAGCCATCCTGAATGCTTTCCAGGGTGACAGTATGAGAAGAGGGGAAGGGGGGAAAAACTGGAGAGGGTGAGGGACGGGTCGAGGAGTGGATGAAGGAGGACTGAGAGCGAGGAAGAGGCCAGAGAAGAAGACAGGGTTAAGCTGGCTGAGGCTAGGGCCGAGACACAACGTGTCAAAGAGAGGAGAGGAGAACCCAGTGGGAGGAGGGCCAAAGGCAGAGGAAGGGGTGGGGGAGGTGTCAATAGGGGAGAGCAGGGAGTCTGGGCTCCTCCGTGGGGGTTTGACTTCACCCCCGCTGTTCCTTTTGCAACTTTCTTTTTTTTTAAAGCTTTATGTCTGGAATCTCACTTCATTTCTTCCATGACATCTTCGCCTGGCTTTGTCCATGCATCAGTGCCCTGCCCTCCTTCCACTGTCTGCCTCGTCTTCTTCTGTCTATGTAGAGTTGTGGTTGGAACTCTCTGTGTGTGTGTGTGTGTGTGTGTGTGTGTGTGTGTGTGTGTGTGTGTGTGTGTGTGTGTGTGTGTGTGTGTGTGTGTGTGTGTGTGTGTGTGTGTGTGTGTGTGTGTGTGTGTGTGTGTGTGTGTGTGTGCTTGTTGTATCTGAGCTGGAGTTCCAGATAACTTCTCCGAAACAGTGTGAGAACAACAGAGCTGCAGGCCGCCAGCTACGATTAGGAACACCCGCCCTCTGTACAGCTTGTTTGGAGGCACTTGTACTTTACTTGAGTACCACTTTCTAGTTTTACTCCACTGTATTTGACAGCTTTAGTTACCAGTTATGTTAATGTTTTACGCTCACAAAACACATTAACTACCTTTCTACCTATACTTCAGTAACAGTTTGAATGCATGACTCACTATGAGTGTTGGGATCCCAGATGAATACGCGATTATCTGCCAGAGTTGGAACAGTTTCAATCATGACAAAAGCCCCATCCGCACTAGGCCTAGAATCACCTGGGGACCTCTAGTAATTTGTAATAATTGCGGCGATCACCCATGATCTCTATCTCGTGCGAATCCGCCATGTCTATAATTTGTCAAGTAAAGATTGCCACAAATGAACCAGTATATTTCGCCAAACAGACAAGCTGTGTGATAATATTGGTAACATGCGAATTGGCATCTCGGTGATTTGGAATTGGATTGGCTGCGTTGGTTATTATAACAGAATTTCTGAATCGAATGAGGTTCCCTGGCAATACTAGTCCCGTGCGAATACAGTAGGGATAACATCTTGTATTTCTGGTTTTCCCGGTGCTCTTGTCACTGGTTTGAAGTGGGTTGTGCTATAGATAGGGGAACCAGCAGAAGGAAAGGAGAATGCATGGCCGGGATGTCTTTAAACACACACTGTTCCTCCAGTAAGCCGTAGCCCTGTTTAAGACCGCCTCCTCCACTTTTTGACTAAAAGGCTTGAAGTATCATCACACTGATATTTAATATTTAATCCCTTTGACAACACTGAAAATTCTGTGCAAATTCATAACTGTGCAAAATTTATACTTTTGATAAACCAACAATTTGTGTAACAAACAGTGTAATATTTTCATAACATGTATGTAGTCGTATCAGGAACTGTGCACCTTGTTTCCCCCCCTTTTTTTTCTCTTCTGCACTACTTATATTTTATATTTCTTGTTTATATTACTATTTTTGCACAGGTATTGCACATGTGTATAATGACCATAAAGGCATTTTATTCTCTATTCTATTCTATTATCATCTCACATACTTGCTCTACGAGAGCCCTCTTCTCTCCTGTCTATATTACTTTTGTCAACAAAATAATAGCATGTGTGTGTGTGTGTGTGTGTACATTGTGGTATTTCTAAGTATATTTACTAGACTTCTTCCACCACTGCATATGCATGGTGACACACTCTATTTCATGAGGTGTTAACTTCCCACACACTAACATTTTACACAAAAACACACAGGCTATTTTGGTTTGCTCTTAGTTTGATGTCTTAACAATATCAGTCCCTCCCTCCCTTTCTTCCGTCTGCAATGTTTCCATTTGGGAAAGTAGCGAGGCCCAAGATTGTAGTCTTCGGAGAGGCTCTTGTTTATCTCTCTGTTTTAAAAAGGGAAAGTAGAGGGGGAAGGGGGGGGGGGGTGAAACGGCGAAGAGGAGTGGGAGAAAGAGAACGAGAGGCGGCTAATAATTGCAGCTGGTTTGCTTTAATTGTGCCCGGAGTCCCTGGTGTTTGCAGGGGCAAATGGACGGACTGAGGCACTGTTGTGCTGATCAGCATGCTCTTTGCTGCTCCACACAATAACACACACATAACCATTAAGCCTCAATGATTCACACTCACACTCACACACGCACACACACGCACACACAGCGTTTTCCACAGCAGCTAAGATGTCAAAAATCACAACAGCGGCCATTATGTGCAGATGTACCACATCCCCCCTGCGTTGCTCATACCCAGAGAGTGTGTGTGTGTGTTTGTGTGTGTGTGTGTGTGTACACGATGTTTAGGAGCATGTGTGTACTTTGAATCTTCAGAACACGCGGTCCAAAGGCACCTCCGCCAAGTGAAAGTCAGTGTTTGGCCAGCGGCGAGTTGCTGGCCAAAACACCAACTGCCGAGTGGCAGCAAAGCATTCAATAAAAATCTGTAAAACAAAACCAAAACACTCATTTGCATAAAGCCGGAGAAACTGTCCCTCGCTGGATTTAAAACCTGCTGCCGTGTTTAACCTATCGCCCTGGGTTGCGTCTGTGAAGTTGACCGAGGTTTAACGGAGCCAACTGCAATCAACCTGGCGGAGAAAACCCTCAGATCTTTAATCAACAGGAGGGAAGCATGTCAAGGAAAAACAAACACTCTCCTTATGTCTGTCTCGCTTTACTTCTTTTCCCGTCCTTTGTTTCATGTGCTCACGAGAGAGACAAGAGACAGAGAGCGAGTGTATGTGTAAGAGAGGGGCAAGAGAAAAAGAGACAGGGTGTGTGCGAGGGAGAGATTCATTATTCGGATAATGAGTCCATCTGGGACAATATGAGACAGTTCCCTTTCCCCCGTGGTCCTCGCAGGGAGAGGACACTTTTCCAGCTCGGAGCCAGAGGACGGCGAGCAGCGGCTCGGCCTCGTTAGCACGCCTGCCGACGGACGCGACAGCCACGTAGAGTCCCGTTCAAGAGCCCTGTCAAGTGTGTCTCTTCAGGAGATCCTCTTTATCTACGAGGACGTGTAGTTTTTTGTCCTCTGGTTAAGGCGTGCTCAGTACATTCAGAAGGTTTTATCCTCAGTGTGGCCGGGCGACAACAGGAAGTGACAAATCCTGCTTTGCAGTGAAAGCTATATGTTTCCAAAAATGGCAGCATTGACTGAACCTATTGAGTGTGTTTTGGAGCATGCAAACAGGTCAGATTCTCCAGTAATTGAATTCCATATTTTTTCACCCCAGCGATGAACGAGCCCTCACCCCTCCCAGCACGTTTGGGGTACTGGTGGTGGGGTGGTTTGCCTGTAACACATCCTCTGTCCACTTTTGGCTCTAGTGAACAGACACTAATTATAATACAGACTACACTGTGAAAATGTCATGTGCATTGGACGATGTTTGGCACGTGAGGATTGATTGATTGATTGATTGATTATTTTATTTTCACTACAAAAAGACATTTAGACAGTATTATATATTACATAAAAGATGTGACGGATGATTGCCGAAAAACCCTCCAAGGGGCTTAATAAGTGGCGATCACCAAAAAAACAATATCATTTAACAATTTAAAAAACAATTTATGTTATTATGTAAAAACTAAACTAAACCAAACAAACAATAAAATCAAAAAAACTAACTAAAAGAAAAAACAAAAGAAAAAACAAAACAAAAACAAACCAAAAAACATTTAATTTGTATGAAACAACTTAAAAATAGATTTAGAGCATGAACCCAAATGGAAAATTCAGAGAACTTAGGAGCAACAATTTGACTCTCTGTTTAAAAAGTTCTTTAGAAAGCTCAGTGAGTGAAGTGGGGAGACTGTTCCATATCTTTGACCCTCTATACAACACACTAAACTGGGTTTGAGTCGTGCGAGAGTAGAGAGGCCTAATAAGACAACTACTACGAGTTGGATACTGATGAAATTCATTATTAAAAATAAAAATATTACAAAGGTGCTGGGGAAATAACTTTTTTATAGAGCTATAAACAAATAAAGCAATTTGGAGTTGATTCACTTGATATACAGTAAGAATACTTGCATGAGAAAACAGTGATTCAGAGAGGTGCCTACGATTTACACAAAATATTATTCTTAAGGCTCGCTTCTGAAGTCGGAAGATAGATTCCAGTTTAGTTGGGTGGGTACTAGCCCAAGCAACATTGCAATAATTGATATAAGGACACAACATTGAGTAATACAACATAATCGCAACTTGTCTGTTAATCAAGTGCCGAGGTTTCCAGGATAAAGAGTCATCTAATATAATGCCAAGGAAACGAGCAGTTTTCATATTTTTAATGGAGATATCATCAATTTGAATTTTCATTGAAGATTTAATTGTATCTGACTTAATACCGAAAAACATACAACTTGTTTTTTTTATATTGAGCGACAATTTGTTAGACTTGAACCAAGTAGATAACTTGTCTAGTTCTTCATTAACTACTTTTATTAAAATGTCAGGGCTT
>NC_048410.1:2987361-3005747 GCF_013103735.1 Etheostoma cragini
TATAAGATATTATTTTTGTCCAGATGTTGGATTAATCTTGTGTAAACAAGTTTTTCTAAAACCTTGGACAGGGCTGGTGGCAGGATGATTTCCTGTTGGACTTATAATTCTCATATTCAAGAATCCGTTGGAGGGCTGTTTGTGACAGCAGGCAGAGAACATAAATAAACACGTATTAACAAAGAAAAACATTTAGCATGATTGGCTGTCAGCCCATTTAGTGCTGATGATGCAAGATGACATCACCGAATGACTTCCTTCTCAGTCTGGAAGATGTCATGTTCAAAGCTCATGGTTTGTTTAAAGGAAAAGACAACAATGGGTCACTTTGTTCCAACAATAGGAAAATATTGCTTTTTTTTGGGGTGGGGTGGTCGGGGGTGGTGCAGGGGATACATCCCCCCCCAATATTAAGAAGAAAGCTGGAGTTGTCCCCCTTCAAAATGTATGAAAGACAACCTGCTTCCCAAAAGAGCTCAAAATAGCAGGGGATACAAATTTGACAGAAAACAAGAACTGTGTGCTACATCGGGGGGGGGGGGGGGGGGGGGGGGTTGTCTGCAACCAACAGCTACCTGAACATCCTGAAAAATGATAACTGGTGTGTGTACAAGTTCGAATATCTTTTTTTTTTTAAATAATAATATTTTATATTGAATTAAACATATATGAACTTCCTAGTTAAGTTAAACAAATATATTGAATGTAGAGATATGTGGAGTTCAGACAGCTGAAGCATTGCTCTTTTCTTTTGGATTCTTCTTCGCTTCATGTGGTGCGCTGCTGTGTGGTGCATCCCAATCGCTGGAATAAACCTTTAAGTATGGATTTTTCCATTGAGCTGCCAATTTAGCACCCACTGCTGGTTTTCCTACAGCTGGGTTTGGAGATTGCTTCCCGATGGGAGAATCAGAAACATTAATCAATAGACTCTTTCTCGTGCGCGACCCCCTCCCCTCAAAAATAAGCAGAGCAGCCTGCCCTCGCCGACATGGAGATATAAGCGGGAAAACAACTTTACCGGAAAAAGTCAGAGACCTCTGAAATAGTCTCTGAACCGCCTCGGTGAGTGTGTCATGTTGTGTGTGTTCTGGCTCCATCTTTGTCTTTTCAACAGTCACGGCGCCATGTCTTCCTCTTTTTGACTCGTCCACGTCCTTCCTCTTGAGACAAAAAAAAGACAAGAAAAAAAATAAAAGCATCGGGCTCGGTGGGCAAGCCTCGCAGGAGAGAAGCAAAGCCGGTAAGAGTGTGCAAGGTCGGAGATAAGTGGAGGTATTAACTTGTGGAATGAGACAGAAAGAGAACGACAGACATGCACACGCACGCCTGTCTGCAAGCGCACGCGGCTCCATTCAGAGCTGCTGCTACAGTACTGCACGCAGGAAGCTGCAGGGACACTTCCCTTGTCATTAATCACACTGACAGGCCTTTTGTTGTCACTTAGCAGCAGCGTGCCGGGTACCATTACTCTACTGTTCTTGATTGCACACACACACACACACACACACACACACACACACATACACTGCACAGTACAGTTTGATGTACATGTGGAACCACGTCGGAGAGGCTGCTGGCCTCGATCAAACCCACAAAGAGGTTGTTTTCTTGTTGCAATAAGTCTGTCTGCTCGAGTCTGCAGTCACACAACCTGCTTCGGCCGTCAAAACAAACGTTTTTCCATTCATTTAGAATGGGGGTGGTGCGTTTAGGCTGCTGCGGGGTTTGTCGCAGGGGGGGGGGAAACAAAAAAACGCTGCGGGGGGCCTACGAAGACAAGTTGACCCCACTCTCACGCCCCAGTTTTGAGGTGGTGTTAGACTACTGCACAGGAAACAGGAAACATCACTGCCTCCACAGCTGCCACAAGAAGATTTTAAAACCCGAAACACAAGCACCAAACTACCCAGGAGGTTGTTTAACAGCTGACTGGTTCCTACAGCAACAAAGCACAGTCACGCCGTCTCTTTTCTTTCTTTCTTTCTCCTTGAAATGAAGCTGCCTTCAAGTACCGTCGGAAATGCGTCGAGCTAAACGATCTGACGATAGACAGCAACTGTGGAATGTAAAGTCTATTTCCATCAATTGATAGTATATGATTTCATAACTCCAACTCAATGTGTAGTGTTGAGTTACTCTTTAAAGTTGTGAGTTGGAGAAACAAAGATGACGACAAAAGAGAAAAGGATTGTGTTTTTACAAACTACTTTGTGTCACAGTGAATACAACGCGGCTCCATCTGATCTGTGTTTCATAATGAAGTAAACAGCGGTCTGTAACCATGATTTGAATTACATGTGGATGTTTCTAGCCTCATTACCATTTGAGACATTTGAGTGTCTCACAAAAACAATTGGTGAAAAACTGTGGATAATGACCATAACTTTTGAGTGTCCATTATTGTGGTTATGCATAACTTGATCTTTGAAGTATTAGACAATATGCAATTTAAAATTTCTCACCTGATACGCCGAACTATCTTCCAAAGCCACACACACTTTGAGGAGTGATTTTGAATGCAGTCACTTGCTCTGTACCACGGGTTGTTGCTGCTTTGTCTGTTAAAGCTTAATGAAAGTAAAGCCCATTTTAACTAGACAATTCTCCATGCAGCGAGTTTTAATCCAAGTATGGCTGCCGTCTGGCATGTAGAAATATAACTGCAGTCCTTTACTGTCTGAAACCCAACAGAGATAACATACATTTCCCACAATCGGCTGCAGATAAATGCAGAAAATGATTAAAAAGTCATAATAAAGTTCATTTTAGGAAATTTCTACATTTCATCAGCTAAAATAAAAGTAAAGTAACAGAAACCCCTATTTATTATTTTATTTTTGTCTTTGCCCTCTGGCTGCTGGAGTATACTTGCTTCTTACTGCCACAGAACTTTACATTCACTTACCTGCACTATATATGCACTTACACATAGAGATGTTCTGGTATCACCTCCAATACGACCTAAAACGCTGGTATTGGTATTGGGAAGTACTGGAGTTTATACACCGATCCGATTCCACGTAATAAAGCCCTAAAGAAATCTAGTTTTCTTTTTACTTTCAAAAATCTGTTAGTTTTCAGGAATTTGATGCATCTGCCTCAAGCCACTTATTAGTTTAGTGGCGTTTTCTCTCCCCATGATTTCTCAAAGACAGAGTTTGATGCAAGCAGGTTTGATTGAGTTGCTGCATAGGGCTTGTATGTGTGTGTGTGTGTGTGTGTGTGTGTGTGTTGTAGTGACAATGCTTTTGGGTCATTTTGTACCATGTTGAACTCTATTTGACCGAACTTTGACAACTTAACCTTTTTAAAACACACAACCAATATCATGCGTCAAGTCTTTCCTATGTCTAACACACATTTGTAACATTAAAAAACAAGAATCAAAGGATGAAAAAGTCAAATGTCTGAAGCACTTCTTCTCAGGTTCTTTTTATATGCTTTAATACTTGCTGCATTGAGTGTGACAAGTGTGGTGTGGTAGACACAGACCTACCAAAGTTAACTTGCTTTTCAGTGTGTGAAACTGATCCATACACCAATAATATGAAAACGGACCTGTCCCCCCACCTTGTGTCCAGTCTGCTCTTGACCACAACTGTCAAAGCTGAATATGAGCAGCAGCGGCCTTACACATTAGTTTCGGGATCTAACATATGATTTTATTGAACTAAAAGCTAAGCAGTGAGTGATTCGGACCACATGGGAATGGGATTGAGACGGAAGAAAACAAACAGTGGAATACGTATTTGCAGTTATGCTTGGCTGTAATTACACATAAAAGAACAAAGTCCTGAATCAGTTTGCCTCACACATCTGCACTAACAAGCTGATCAAGAGAAGCTGCTCAGTGATTCCAAATCAGCACCTCAAGAGGGACATGAATGCAAAATTATACCAGCTTCATGTTTTAATAAGCGAAAAAGGTAGCCCCTTCAAGTTCCTTTTTGTTTTTGCACATGTACTGTATATAAACTGTAAAGGTCTACCCTGGTGAAGCTTCGGTAAGCTGTGAAATACAGTAGATACCGTCCAAAAGGAGGCCTGCCTGAATTAACTTCAGAACAATCGGTTGATTCACCATACCATTGGGCCATAACCAATAACACACACACACTCACACACACACACACACGCACACACACACACACACACACACACACACACACACGGAGTTACAGTGTCTGGTGTTTTTTGTCCCCATGCTTTATCTTTGTTCTTGGCGAGCCACTGAATAGCCAACATGAGATAAGCTCATCAAGTGTGTGTGCGTAGCGGTTGTTTGCGTACATGTGTTTGTGTGTGTTTAAAGGCTTTAGACAGTGCTTTAAGGCACCATGGGCATTATGCCCCCAAGAGGCAAAACATTTGGATTTAGTCATTCTCTTGTTTGTGTGTGTGAGTGTGTTATAGTAACAATGCTTCTGGGTCATTTTGCTCCATATTGAACTCTATTTGACCCTACCTCCCATGATGCAACACTCCTAGTAACCTCCCGCAGCTTCCCTAAGCCTAACTCCTACCATCCATTTCAATCACAGGCACAAAGATGCATGCAGTGTCTCTCTCTCTCTCCGTCTCTCTCTCTCTCTCTCTCTCTCTCTCTCTCACACACACACACACACACACACACTTAATGCAGAGATGCTGAGACAAACACACACCTCCAGCCTCTCTCCGCCAGAGCTGTTTGCTCTCTTTCTCAAACTCACAAAGAGCTCTCGCGCTGTTTGGTGACAGCCCTTGTTTACCTCCCTTCACTCATCCTCCTCTTCTTCCTCTCCCTATTCCGTGCTCATTTTTTTTTTGTATAACCCCCCTCCCCCCTCTGAGAGAGCCTGTCATGAATAAAGAAATCTTCAGACACCGTCTGGGGTTGCAAGGAGACGACCCTGTTGTCTCCGCAGTGAGTTTCAAAATACCTCAAGATGTATTTCTGTCCTTTTTTATTCACCTACACGAGGGTGCGTTTATGTGTGTCTTCCCGTTGCCTAGGTCACACACACTGTGGGGCCGTCACAGTTTATCAGCTGCAAAATTTGTCCCATATCGATTCTGAGCCTTAAATGAAAATAGGTACTGGGAGAATCATAAAAGGCTGCTAAAAGAATTGACATAACTGTTTCCACCTTGTTAAATGAACCTCAAGGGTACGAAGACATAACTTACTCTAATTGTCCTCACATTGGCCATGCCTGTACTCACACACACACACACACACACACACACACACACACACACACACACACACACACACACACACACACATATATATATATATATATATATATATATATATATATATATATATATATATATATATATATGCACGAGAAGTATCTCCTTGAAACAGGTAGGCTTTCTTTAGAAGTGTAAATGAGCGAGGAGATGTGTTTGGAGATGACGGGAGGAGGTGCCTGCAGTCAGATCAGTCGGTCGTCCCGTCACTGCAGGCATAAAGACTCTTCTCAGCAGCACGTTCCTCATCAATGACAAGCATTCCCTCAGTAACATCACGCATAATAAACACATGGCTCTTTAAATGTAGTGAGACACTTTCATGTAAACAGTGTCATTTTTGCTCCGCTTTGTTGCTGATTGCAGAGACATTACATCTGTCCAGGGAACAGTCAGATAACTAATTCTCACTCCCGGCATGTCAAAAAGCGACACATGTTTAGGTTTGTTATTGACGCAAAATGTCTCCTTTAGCTCCAAGACTCTTGGTGTCACTTTTTGACACTCTGGGTCGGTCCAATTTGGCGTCATAATAAAAAAAAAAAGACGTTTAACTGACATGCAGCACGGGCCGTAATATGCGTTTGCCCCAGCCTGACCGTGGTCCCCCAATGGCAAGAAATGCCGATATAAACCGAGCCCCAGGTATCCTGCTCTGCCTTTGAGAAAATGAAAGCTCAGATGGGCCGATCTGGAATCTTGCCCCTTATGAGGTCATAAGGGGCAAGATTGACTCGCTTTCACTGCTTTCCTTGCTCAGAGAATATGGCCCACTCATGAGAAAGAGAGAGGCATCATGGTTTTTAAACGAGCAAAGTGGCAATTGGTCAAGGCCACACACCCAGCCTCCACCTTGCCCCCCCCTCAGAAATGGCACGTCCTGTGGAAAGCTCATTGTGGGACTGGCTCTGGTGACTGTAATTCTGCACCAAGGCTATATTTCGGGAAAGCGATTTCAGATACAGCATTAGGGGACCACTAAGGTCTATTTAAAACCACCATGTCAGGTGACCTTTAAGAACAGATGATGGGAAGGGGTTACAAAATTCTGAGCCCTGAATGAAAGTCAACTTTCCCTAAAATAAAAGTGCAAAACAAAAAAGGTATTTTCCAGTTATTACTTTTAATTAAACATTTAATATGTCATTTTCTGCCATTCTGGTTCTCTCAGTTGAAAGACTTTTTGAGGAAGTCGTGAGGTTGTGCGACATCACGGAAGTTGTTGGTCTTCATTGTTAAACAATTAATGATAAAGGGCATTTTGCTACCAGCCTCTTTTAACATTACTTCTGCTGCCAAGGCTACGTTGCATTTTCATTTAAATAGAACTATTTTCCTGCAGTTGAAGCATAATCGCCTGTCAAAATGCGTTCTTTTCCATTTCTTCACACTGTATGACCCTATTTCTATACTGTGTAGGTCAATTTCATTAATAGTGGTCCGTGAACTAACAATTTGGTCACAATGCTATTTACCGAGAACAAGGGCAACGTGTTTCAGTTAGTCCTGTGTCACCTTGTCACATTACTTGTTGAGGTGTGATAGCGCAGGTGATTATATTTTCCCGGGGAATCTTGAAGGTCACCACATTTATGTGTACACTCAAAACTCTCCTCTTTGATGAAGCTTGTGGTTAGTGAGTGAGGAGTTGTAGCGTCCGCCTAGCCCGGCCCACCTGCTTCTCTTCATAGCCAGATTAATTTACCATATAGTCAATAATATGATCAAACTAGAGGGAGGCAGGCCATTACAGCCCGACCCGGTTGGGGAGAGTTCTAGCCCGATCAAGCTTCTCTCTTTACCCTGTCTCTCTTAATTATGCTCTTATAGTTTTAGACTGTCGGGAACTACTACAACCTACTGTAACCAGTCACTGTTCCATTATCTTTTATTATGACTGTTATTGCCACTATTTATCACACCCCCAACCGGGCCTTCAGACACCGCCTACTAAGAGCCTGGGTCTGATCCAGGTTTCTTCTTAAGAGGGAGTTTTTCCTCGCCACTGTCGCACTTCGTGCTCTTGGGGGGGAATTGCTGGAATTGTTGGGTCCTTGTAAATTATAGAGTGTGGACCTACTCTATCTGGAAAGTGTCTTGAGATAATTCTTGCTATGAATTGATGCTATAAATAAAATTGAACGGAAATTGAATTGAATTTCCATGTAGGTCAGAAAAAAAAATACAGATTCAGGTTTAAAGAAAAATTGTTACAGCTTTGGTTTTATTTTGGTAACTTTAGTCATAAGTTTGGATGTCATAACTTTTAGTATAATATCAGTTCTGCATCTGCTTGTATCAAAGTTGACTCTCCACCCTTAATTATCAGGGTCCCTTCATGTTACTTTGTGCTTCTCATGCATCATCTGAGTCAAACATACAAGCATCCAATTTTCAGAAGAATTGATACCTGGCGAGTAAAAAAAAAAAAAAAAGGAAGAGTCTTCTGACCAATTGGATGAAAAACAATGAAAAAAGAAAGATTTGACCCTGTTTTCCAAGTTGCGACTCGAAGGGCTCCAGTTCCAGCCAGGTACATGGAAATGATCTTCTTCGTTGTTTTGAATGAGTCGAGTCAACTTCATGTAAAACAAGTGCAATGGCAACAGTCGTTGTAGAACACACACACACACACACACACACACACACACACACTCTGAACAGTGCTCAGTGGAGCAGTCCCTGTCAGTCTGTCAACTCTCGGGGTTTTCCAAACAACTCACGAGCTTTCCTGCAGACAACATACAAGACAACTCATCACTTTTGGCTATTTGTCTTGTGGGATGTAAGTCTTGTGCTGAAATGTCATGTTCATAAACATAAAAAAATATATATCAATAAATCAAAACAAAGACTTTTGGTCATGATGTTTCATAGGTCATCATAGTTTCAGGGCTAATTCTTGTTTTCATGGAAATTGATTGTTAGGAAACGGTGTGATTTGTGAGAGGACACTTGAGGCTTAGAACCATCCAGCTAATTAGGACTAAATTGTATTAGCACAACAACAACAACGCTGACCCCTCGAAGCCCTCTCTCCCTCTGGCACACACATTTTCCATGTTTCTCAGTTGCACACGCGGACACATACACAAAGTTAAGGTTTCTCATGTATACACCTCATTATTGATGTTGTTCTTGGTTAAGACCCTCTCACGGCCCCTGCTGCTCTTGGCTTGTTTGAAAAAACAAAACAAAACAGATTAGTTAATTTACCGTAACCCATCATATTGTGCCAAATATAAGACAACCCTGATTATAGGTCGGCCTCTTTTTCAAGAATCATTTTTGGAAAAAAGACTTTTGAAGACCAAATCTTGTTTTCATATGTTGTTTTGTTATATACTGTATATATTTGTATATTTAAATAAAATTATATTTTACAAGCGAGATTTAAATAAAATAATGGAAACACATTGAACAAATCCAGGTAGTTTTTTTTTAAATTAACTATTTTTTTTAATCGCTTCTGAAATCACAGGAACACCAAGACTAAACACACAGCCACTCCAAACAGAAACAACGATCTGACACAAGACAAGGGGAACACAAAGACTAAATACAGAGGGTAACGAGGTAACAAGAGGCAGGTGACACAAGGGCTGGGACACAGGTGGAAAACATCAGGTAATCACAAGGGCGGGAAAAACCAAAAGACAGGAAGGAAAACCAGACTGTCAAGGAAAAACAGGAAACAGAGCAAAATATAAAAACTGAAAAACAGATGACGAAAATAAAACAAAACACCAAAACCATAACAGTAAGTTGTTTTTGAGCCCTATCTGTAGCCCGACCCCTGGCTACACAAAGATAAAATCCAAGCTGACATAGCCTGTAGTTTTTCCTCGCATCCAACGATGTTCCTGTCACGTCAAATGACGGCACTAGATGCTAGAAGAACAACAGATTATACAGCTGAAGATTGCTCATTCAATGTGGCATGCACTACATTTACTATTAATGATTGGACATGCATGTATGTAAAAATGCATGTAAAAAGTGGCAAATTTATCTTTTTAATTACATTTTGTAGCCGCAGCAGAGGCTCAAATTCTTGTGTGTTGTTGCAGACAAGAAGGCACAGAAGAAAAACCACCAGCAAGGCCGCAATTAGTAACATATGCAGGTAAATTAGACTCAACGCATAACAGACTTATCAGGCTGTAAGATGTCTTTAGTCTTGTCTGAGAGAACTAAATTGTAATGCAGATTACATCGCTTTGTGTGTTTTAATTGTAGGCAGTTCTGACAGCTTCCAGTTGGATTCTGTCTGATCCTGGCTGCACAGTCAGGGGCAAAGTTCAAAAGAGGCATCACGGATTAGCAGCGGAAGACTGCAAACGTTTTAGCTGAAAGGAAGGCTCATTAAATCCAGCAGACCTGAATTCTCCGAGAGATGTCCCACGCTTACATGGTCAGGTTGAAGTAGACGTCCATAAAGAGATTTGCTCAAAGAAAGCAAACGATTTACCTTCTACAGAGAATATGATGTATAATGGATTGCTTAGAGCAGGTGACGGTCTAATGTATGCTTATTTAACGAGTGGCTGTATTTCACTGGGACGTCCAACAGCTTCCAGCTAAAGACACAGAGGAGACTAGCTGCACTTTGATACACTGTGACCACTGAGTCGGAGATGTCAGAGAAACCCAGACTATACTTAATGGTGCGTTCAATTACACCTCACAAGCTTGTGGTGCATTCCCTATTGTTTTAAAGTATCCTTCTGCCATCTAGTGCTTCTTCTTTTTGTCATTCAATAACAATTGACTGGTGAAATAAGTTATTGGTGTGACATGTTAAATAAGTCATTTGAATTTGACCATATGGCCTTAGCAAACAACTTGCTTTTATTTAATGTCTCTGACTTGTTTTGTGCGCTCCTTTAAACAAAAAAGTATTGGTTCAGGGTTTTATATTCACCGGCAACATTTTAAAAGTATTGTTTTAGTACTGGTAAAAAACAACAACGATACCCAACCATGATTGCAACATGGCTCTGAAAAGAGTAGTGCCATTGAATAATGTGTCACAATCGAGTCTTTTGGAGAATCCTACTTCATATCCACAGAGAAATATCTGCAACAGTTACAAGTTAGCAGACTGGTGAAAGGTGAAGATTGTCTAAAGGCAATGTAGAACTTTGACTGTTGACTTGTCTGAAACATCACGTGTTGTATCTGTAAACCATGTTGTTGTAACTATGTGTTGTCATCCACTACCTGTTACCTGATGCGCTATTTTTGCATAGAGTCAGTCGTTGTGTATGTTTACCCTTCCGATTGCAGCCTGTCACGACTCAACCACAGTCACAAAGCTCGTCTCTGGGGGCTACCTGTTGAGTGCAGTACCTCTGACCCTGAGCTGTGTAAGCTGCAGCACCCTGATTAGAGTTCACTGACCTCCATGTTGGAGGGGGGAGCGGGGAATTGGGGGGATGAGAAGCAAAACAGTTGAGGAGTTGTAAAAAAGTCTTTGAAGGAGATTTAAATATTTTAAGGATTCTGTGTATTTCTCCATCGGTGTGGCCCAGAGAGACGATTGGAGGAGGAGGGTTGAAAGTTATTACCTTCCAGGAGCCAAATGTGTCAGGACATTGGAGTGGACGGTGGGGTAGTGGAGTCTCACTGGTGCTGAGTTTGATCAAACAAGCCATCCAGACGAGAGGAAGATTAGATGAGATGAGAGTCTCGGCTGACTCTCTGAGTGTGGGGATGTTGTAGAGACAGAATCCATCTCAACTCCTCTTTTTGGTGAAAAAAGGCATGCCTCCTTGGCCCTGTACAAAACACATATCGTAAATACGTCTTCTAAATAAAAGCTGGTATTCACTCAGAGACATGGGCAGAACGAACAAATAAAGTCCAGTCCTGAATCCCATTTGGGTAGAAAACATATAGGTGGGGGTGGATTAGCCTGTACTGTTAGCTATAGTGCATAGACAACAACATTGTCGGCGCATCCACATGACGCAACCTTTCGGTGATCGTGCACCACCCCCACCCCTCCTCCCGCAGTCGTTAGTAGTGTTTATCCCGACAAACCAAGGAGGATATGGACAATTAGAAAAACATGATGGTCTTCATTCCAATTGTCTTTTAATTTTTATGTAACAGAAATGCAAAACAGTATTTCTGGGATTTTAGTCCTTCTGCTGAATGTGTAGGTCTTTTCTGCAGAACCAATCCTGTTATTTTTATGGACAATTTGTTTGAAAGAAACCCAAATTTCTAATGTTGAAACTTTTTGAAAATGGGTCAAATTTGACCCGAGGACAACAGGAAGTTTATTCTGATGGTAACTTGGCGTCAAATGAAAAAACTCAACTATGACTTGAATTAATTAGTGAATAAAAACTGTGTTTTTGTCCAAAAAGACAAACTCAGAGCAGCCGAAAGGTGAGTAGGAAAAATGCTGTATAACAATGCTTTGGAAATGAACATAGTCTTAGATTCACCAAGTAAACAGGCACATGGACAAGTACGATGAATACAAACAGGAGAAAATCTGAAAAAAGACATCTCACTAAAATATAATAAAATAAACTTATAATAGATGGATATGTTTCACATCTTGAAATAAAGGCCGGTCTGTGGTATAACAGTGAGCCTGTTTCCAATAAAATCTTGGTTGTCTCTGCAGTTGAGGTAAATAACAGGCCAGGTCCCTATTAGAGCATGCACTAAACTGGTCAATTTGATCAAAGGAAAACGTTCAGGGGGAAATGCTTTGACAGTACAATGAATGTCTTTGAGTTGTGGACAAAACAAGACATTTGAGGACATCTTCGGGCTTTGGGAAAACACTCACAGTTTTTACCAATATCCAACATTTTACAGACCGAACAACCAATCGATTAATTGAGAAAAAACAATCTTCAGATTAATCGACAATGAAAATAGTTAGTATTGCCTGAATAGAATTCACTTGGCTTAAAGTGACGTGTTTACATCAAAGTGAAATGAATTGAGTTGAACTGATCAAAGAATTAGAGTGAAAGCGGCGACAGAGCCGGTGACTGAGCTCTGAGCAGCTCTGTCACTGCTGCGCTATATTTAGCCAACACACACCGACGAGGCCCACAACAGTAGGCACGCGCTGACCCCCACCATCTGCTTGCACACACACACACACACACACACACACACACACACGCACACACACAGTCACGTCCACAGACACACACCGTGAGGTTTTAATGCCAACTGCTGCCCTGCTGCCCACAGACCCCCCAGGTAAATCCAGGTGGACTTTTAGATTCCTGTCACGAGGCGGTCTTACACACACACACACACACACACACACACACACACACACGGGACTCCCCACATTGTTGACGATAGAGTACATTTTTTTAATTATGGCCGATGCATATACTGTATGCGTATGCAACAACAAGGAATCTCAAATACTCACTATGAGAGCAGAGAGCTATGGGGAGCCATTTTAATGAGCTTGGCTCTATGTGTGTGTGTGTGTGTGTGTGTGTGTGTGTGTGTGTGTGTGTGGAGGTTCAGTCTGTGTTTATAATAACACATCTATAACACATTTCTCTCCCTCACACTGCTTCAATGTTAAAGGACAAGACGAACCTACAACATTAGTGTATCTCATCTTTGTGTTTACATTCATACGCACGTTCACATCCAGAATCACACTATTCTTATATGGCCGGTGCCTCAGAGTAGTATTATCACACACTCTGGGATGTTTTATTTTGAACGTGGAAATGTTCCACCACACCCCGTAGTCAGAAATAAGAGAAGACGTTCCACTGCTTCCTTAACTGAGATGTCACACTGCTGTGTCTCTGCGTAGAAGATCAAGGACCGGAGATGTGAAAGGTGAATGAGACAGCAGCCAAAGGGATTTTTTTTTTCTGTGGATAGAGATATATTTAAAAAAAAAATCAAATCAAAAGAGATCATGTTCAGGTTCAAAAACCAAAAAAACACACATTTTGTGTCTATACTTCATGGCTATTTGCTCGAGGCTTTACATCTTAATGGAAAGTTATTCACACAGGTTTTATTCTAATATTCTTCATGCTGTGCTAGTAATGGGAAGAATATAGATTAAATTTTTCTGTGTTTTTTTTTTTGCAGCCTGCTTCTACAAAGCAATCCTTTTTTTTTCTACAATTCCCTCTGGTCATGTGCTAACATCAGAGACATTGACATAAATCAGTGATTATTTGTGTTGTGTTGAATGGTTCGGGGAGCGTCCTCTCCTCTGTACTTGAAACATGGGAGCGTCAGGGTGAAGGCGACGGCGTTGTTGTCCTCGCAGGCGTGCAGCCTATTAGACAGGCAGACTGACAGTGCAGCCTAGTGGTAAAGCAACGGAGCCTCACACATGGACACACACTGCAGATCAGGGACAAACAATTGCAGAGAATAACAACGTCTGCCCGAATATGACGCATAACACACCACACTTTTTTGTGTTTACGTGTGTGTTTTTGCTTGCTCCACCCTTTAGTTGAAACATTGCACATAGGCACAAGGCTCCCCTATACATGCTTTGGAGGAAGCATTATAAACCCACACAGAAATCCCTGTGTCTCCAGGCCGGGGGGTGGGGGGGGGGGGTTTGAGGACGGGGGTTTGGCAGGCACAGCGCTGCCTCAATTTGGCCTGGACACTGATCTCAACTAACCCCCCATCTCCTTCACTTAGCAGGCCAGCTGCATGTACGCTCTCACTCAATATTCAGGGACTGACATTACTCACTCGTAGTCTTAAATATTTTGAGTAGAAGTTCTTTTCTTCTTCTCGTTCCCCGGCAGCGATGCTTCAGCGGAGGCAGCAGCCTCGCCGTGATGGCAGCCGAGTGGTGACAGTGTGGTGCTGCCGTGTCCCGTGGCTAACAGGGCGCACAGTTCAGTTTGGAAACTCAGCACGGCTGTGACACTCTCATCCTTTACACATTAGGCCAGGAGTCTTCAACGTTCTTTAAGTCAAGGAGGCCTAAACCTAGAGAAAGACGGAGCAGGGACCCCCCACTACATGCATTTTGCATAAAATGTAGTTGCATTTACCACTGGGGTTACAATAATGTGTATTTATACATACTTTTCTTTGCATAGAATACTAAGTTATTAAAATAGCCTAATAATTGTTAGCATGATTTTATTGATCATGTTTTATTGTTAAACACACATGCGGCACATTGAATCCTCAGCATGACCTGTATCTGTGGACACCTTAGTGACTACCTTACCTATAGGCCAGTAAGCCTATCATCAGTGCAGATTTATATTTGTTAATAATATGTCGGATTCATGTTAAGACTGTATGTCTTAACATGTTGGATTCATGGTAGGGACCCCCTGTTGAAGATCCCTGCATTGGACCACAGCTACAACTTGAGATAGCGGCTGAATCGTTTTTTTACAAGTTATTTGACCTACGTACTGTACATGATTTTTTTAAATCTGTTAAAGATAAATACAGAGATAACGAATGCTTATTTTGATGAGCAGAGTGAAAAAGCTGTTTTGATAGTTTCCTATGAAATGGTGTCACGCACCATTGCATCGGGCGTCACGGTGATAGTTTTAACATTGTTTCCTAGATTTTTGAAACTATCTGACAGCCCTGACGGGTGAACTCACGTACCCGTTCATTGATTCCCGATGTTCCAAATATTTTCCACTATCATTATATAAAAGTGGACATTGTTACCTTTTTCATACAATTGAACTGTCAATATTAAGGTTGGTTTGGTCAGCAACAGAAAAATCCATGGTTGCTGTTGTTATTTATCATTATTCTACATTATTCTATTCTAGGTCAGTGGGTGTGTATGCTGTAGAGCAAACAACAAAAAATGTGCATTTCATGAGAAAAGCGTGACTTTTCTAACATAGTGCATACTACAAGGTATATTTTGAGATGTGGATAGAAGTCAGATTAGGCACCCCTCCCCAATTTAGTAGAAAATATTCTTTGTTAATCTTTACAATCATTGATAGAAAGAACCAAACTGGCCATTTGCAGTGGGTAGATACCAACGGGGTCAGCATCTCCTCTCTAAGCGTAGCTCCCATGGCGCCATTTTAATGCTAAAAAACCATCACCTGCAGTTAGCATCCCATTGACTGCCATTAATTTTGGCGCCACTTAGACAGCGAGTAACTTGACATCTGAAGTGTTTCAAGACTCTATTTGTCCGTTGTTTATTTCTAAAGAAACACGACAAAGCACAAAAGGCTCCGTTACCTATTACCTCCCGTTATGGCTCCGTAGCAGATGTTTTTGTAAAAATAGGCCAACAATTGGGTCATAACCACGCGACTTGCTGTCGCATTGTCAACTAATCACCGTATTGTCAGGAGAAGCTTGCAGACAGTTTGACTTCCATTAGCTGTTTAGGTTTAATTACTAACGTTAACTAACATGTTAGTTAGCAGTAATTAGCTTGTGCCCATGTGATCTCCTAACATACACCTACCTCTACGTCTCTGCAGATTAGGAATGATTGAGATTTCTCTTGCACAGCTACCAGAAGACTTACAACAGGTTGCTCACGTCACATCTAACGGTCAGCCATCACCAGAAAAGTGCTTCTATTTTCCATCACTGGTCTCCGTCCAGAACAACGGGATCTGTTGGTTCATTTCTTTAACTGTCTGTGGTACTATACCAGCTCGAAGTCTGTTGTGGTTTCCCTAAGAGAAGGTTACGGTGGCCAGCAGGGGCCAACACAATGCAACTTAATGAAACACATGCAAATAGACAAAACACAAGCAAATTAACAAAACATCTGCATTAATTTGACAACATGTACGCAGGATTCAGCAAACACGCTGCACATAAACACAAGGGTCGGGGCAGGGGAGGTGGAGGGTAGCACTCTTTGCCTGACACAACAGCTAATAGCAAAGGGAGAAACAGCTTTTTAAAAGCATGGTTGTGACTCTGCGATTGGCCCTTTCAATTTGTGTACAATTCTGATTGGTTAAGCAGGAAGGCGAACGCCTCCACCAGCTGATTCCACTTAGGTAGAGAGCTTTGATTAAATGAGGTCTTCCTGAAAGGATTTACGCCAAGCTATATTTATATATTACTATGTTTAAATCAGGAGAGACTGGTTGCAGATATGCGACAGTTGTACAAAGCAAAAAAGTCCATTTATTAGGATGACAGCTGAATTGATTTAGGAGCGCACCGATTAAAAGTTTGGTCTTCTTGAAAGTATTTACGCTGAGCTCCATTTCTCCTGGCCTCGCCTAAGTGCTCAATCAGCAGAGACGTCTCTGTCAGCTCATGGTTATAAGAAAGCAGAGAACTCTCTCCCCCAAAAGTCCACTCAACGCTCCCCCTAGAGGCCTGGAGAACTTCCGTTGTGTAGTCTGGATGCAGCAGGTTGTTTTTATTGCATTTTTGAGGGGATTATAAGCTTTTTCTTTGCATCGTTTCTGTGCTTGCAGCACGTTAGGGTAATGGGTTAGGGTGTGTTGTCAAATGAATGAAGATGTTTCCTTAACCCTCATGTTGTCCTCATGTTTTTCAGTTTTTTTCATCACAAAAAAGATGATTTCAGCACGAAATAAGTGCTGAAAATGTCAACATTAGAAATATCAAATAACTTTGGAAATAACATTAAAAAAAAAAACAACAACATTGAAAAAGGGACAAAAATGTTGGAAACAAAAGGGAATAAGGTTGAAACCAAACTTTTTTTTATGGTTGACGGGAAGACAACACAAGGGTTAAAATGCTTGTGTTTTGTTTAATTGTGTGTGTTTTATTAAGTTGGAAAGTCTGGAAAGGACGAACTGGACTTATGACCAATCATTTATCAAGAATTATTCAAATGTGACGCAGCACTTCTGTTAAAAATGCCACTGCATTTCTAGATTTCACCCCACAAGTGTGGCGGCCCAGAAATCTCACAGTCCAATACACGCATTGTTAACCATCTCACGTGATGCCACTCAACCAATCACATCTGTGCATGGTGATAAGCGCTTTGACTCAAGTCAGTGAGTGAGTGAGTCCCGTTAGGGTCTGGCGAGTTTACACAGCATTCCTGGATGGAAGAAAAACATGATCTTGTTTATTGGCATTTCTGTAAAACCAATCAAACTTGTCTTGGGCGGAGCTAAGCGCCGGACGGCGCCACGGTGCCGCTGCATTCTTACCATGGGCAGTTCAAAACCAGTATGTCTCATATCAGTAGTAGTAGTAGTAGTAATACAAACTAAGAACAAAGACTATTATTATCAGGGGCAGTAGATACAGAAGTTTAAGGACACTTGACATTAGAAACAGAGAACTGACAACACACTGTGGCTGTTCAGGAGCGTTCAATCAAAAGACATGATTTTCATCAGGACCAAGAACCACTATTACATGGAGCTTGAGGTGAATGTGTGTGGCCAACTCCATCAGTTTAAGAGTAACACTGACTATAAATCTTCCATCAGCCTTCCGTCTGTAGCAGTGTGTGAATGAGGGGAGTTTGTGTGTGTTAGGGGTGGGACAAAATATCGACATGGGAATATTTTGTCCGGATATCAAATATATCGCATGTCACATAGCAATGGACATGATTGTGTGAATATGAATTAACCAGCCGAAGAGGAAGAGCTTTTCAACTGGACGGCGGATGGCAGTTTGAGATAAATACCCGATGCCCCAGCCACGTTAAGTCCAAAGCCGGGACCAATGGTTGCTCTATAGTCAGTTGTTTTAATTTACAGACTGAAAAACATGTGCTGCAGAATTGTGTTGTTTGCAAACAGTTTGCACATGCAGTGCATGAAGAAAGAAAACCTGCACCTAGACCGATGTGGTGATGTTTCGTCATAGGATTGTCTAGCAATAGGCTATAGTGAATATCACGGAATTGCTGAATGGTGATATTATCATTTTGTCAGCAACGTGTCATGTATCATATCGTGAGGTACCCTTTGATTCCCACCCTTAGTCTGTGTGTGTGTGTGTGTGCTTGTGTGTGTTATGTGTGTGTTATGTGTGTAAAAAAAAAGGACAGGTGCTGTGATCTGGCACATTTGCAGAGTTCTCTACCATTACATGAATCAAAAAATGATCATAGTCCTTGAATAACACACATACAAACACACACACACACACACACACACACACACACACACACACACACACACACACACACA
>NC_048410.1:3009053-3013063 GCF_013103735.1 Etheostoma cragini
ACTCAGTAAGAGATCATTTAATTTACTTGTGAAGAGCGTTGTATGAGACCATGTGATTTTTTTGGGACATTTTGGTAGAAACACAATTTTCTGATGTAGAAACGTTTTGAAAATGGGTCAAATTGGACCCGAGGACAACAGGAGGGTTAATGTACTCTCATTTAAAAAAAAGACTTACAACGTTTTCATTGGAAATCGCCAATTGTGCAAAAAACTCAATATCTGTAAAACTGCTATTTCGCCGGCAATGTTTTCCACACATCATCCGTCTTTCCCTTTACCCAATTTTTCCTTTTACTCTGTTATAAAACACGTGGAGACAGTGTGTGAGTCATGGAGTCAGTTCACTCAAAATAGATTTTAATAATTGGATTAAATGTGTTTAAAGTTAAGGAGAGAAACTCACTGAAAGATAAAACAATGGAACTTCCTCCATTCATTACTCACATTAAGTAGAATATTTTCTGAAAAAGCGTTATAATAGCAATATATAACAGTATAATACTTTTTCTGAACAGAAATCTGAACATTTGTTGAAGCCAGATTCCAAATTCTTGTTTCATTTTGCTGACATTTCAAGGTCATAAAAACAAATCCACTTTCTCCACGTTTTTAGCTGATTTTAGGAATTTTGTAGCCAAATAGTCTGAAAGAAGAAGACATATCAGAACGTATAAGAAGAATGTTATGAAATAAAAAAATTAAATTAACAGAATAAATAATAAATAAATAACCAGATAAATAAATACAAATAATATAAAAAAAATAAAACCATGAAACTGTGAAATAATCCCTCGATTTTTTTTTTTTTAAATGCTCTCGTTGATGAAATGTTATAAAATGTTATTGCAGGTAAATTCCAGCTTTAAATTTAAAGTTTCTTTTATTTAAATTTTTCTTTTTTTAAATTTTTTTAAGTCTCTTCGTTACCGACATTTCCTAGCATCATTTTTCCAAGTGACCATTTTATTTCATAATTCCTCTTATCATCACAACGTCTGACAATCTACCCAGAGAGGGCCGAACAAAGCAACAACCAATCAGATACCACGTTGGAGGAACTGCATTTAGAGTAATGAGCTTAGGCAGTTTCATGGTTAAATGACCTAACTGCATGTATTTGGTGAATTTCACCTTTCACAAGCATTGAGAATTTTTTTTTATTTCATTATGCGTTATTTCTCTGTATAATTTTAATAATAAATTTAATAATTATAAAGCAAAAATGAGAATCCCACTTTCTAAAATTGAGTCTTGCTGACAACAAGAACAACAAACAGGACACAGCCGTCCTGGAACCAGAACTTTCTTCCTGTGAAGTCTGAGGACGCGAAACAAAGACAAACCCATCACAGCTGCAGTAAAAGTCGTTCAAAACAGCTGAAATCATCAATCAGTATATATAATGTAAACGTAAGTATCTATCTATCTAAATGATGGTTTGAAGGAAACAATTCTAAGGGGTAACGCTGAATCTGTGTGGTTTCGGTGAGGGATGCAAATGGCCACATTAACCCTATTTTATTAATATATTACACTACTTTTGTAAACCCAAGACCTTTGTAAACTCATTTCAGTCACCAAAACAACTGAGTTTAGATTTGTTTTCACAAGAAATGTGAAAAAAAAAAAAAAAAAAAAGTCAACTTTTCAGCTTTAGGGCCACATCCTCATTGCTGTGGGACACATTCGGGCCTCATGATACAAAAGGCTGAGTTTCTTCTGAAAAAAGTGTTAATACGAAACACATAGGCGTCCGTTCTATGAGCCGAGGCGGTGATGACACAGTGGATGTGACACGTGCCTTTAATGTGGGGGACCTGGGTTCGATTCCCACTGCGATACATCAACCGACGTGTCCCTGAGCTATACACACTTAACCCCTAGCTGCTCCGGAGGCGTGCGTCCTCTGACCCATATAGCAACTATAAGTCGCTTTGGATGAACGCGTCAGCTAAATGACATGTAATTTAACATGAATTTAAAATTTAAAAAGAAGTGTAAACATGCACTTGGACCTCTTAGAAAGGGTTAATGTTCTGGGCGTGAAAATGGTCCGTTTGAAAATCCTCCTTTAGATAAACGAGTGCAGGCCGAGCGCACACGCAGGGAGTAACACACAAAGCCCAGGCTTGTTCATGTGAGTGTGTGGACTCTTCTGCCTGTGTGGAGGCGGTGTCTCCCTGACCGGCCCTCCTGTCTGCGGGCGCCGTCCCTGATTAAACTCTCGCACACCGTTTCACACCGTCGCTTTCTGTTCCTTCAGGTTGTTGTTAGCACTGAGGAACATGAAAAGCCCCACGCAGGGAGCAGCACTCGCTGCTAATGAGCAAACTGTAGGTGGATGATTATTCCCACATACCTCTGCTGCGGGATGATCGAGGGCGAGAGAAACACAGAGGCAGGGGACGCTGAATAGCAACAAAGATTTTCCCTTTTTTTGTTTTTCCCTTCATTACGCTGCGATTTGAACGTGTCATTTAGAAGCAAAGGAGTCGCGGAGAACACGGGAAATGGAGAGGGTGACGTTGAAAAGGAGCCAGACTGCTGGGAGCTGCAGGCTTTTCTCTCGGTCCAATAAAAGGCAAAGACAAATATGTGTGTGTGTGTGTGGAGGATAAAAACACACACAAAAAAATAAATCACAGTGAGGCTTTTGATTTTGATCACTGCTACGGGGGACGCTGCTGTTGGTCTTGATCTTTCCTCAGTTAGTGGAGTACCTGCTGCATGTCTAGTAACCTCACATGAGAGAACAATGCACTAGGACCTTTTTATAATGAATTAGTTGGAGGGGAGACCCTCCTGCAACACATCATGGAGAAAGGAAACATTAAACTCGTTGTAATTCAGGCTGAATTCCACCCGTCCGGCGGGTTCATTTTTGATGAGTTTTAACATTTTTTGTACACTTTTTGACGTTTTTTCTAAGCAGTTTTTTTCTATGTTTTTTACTTAAGGAAAGGAAAAAATTATTAAGGGGCCGGTAAAAATTAATTTTGGTTAAGTTGAATTTTTTTTTTTTACTGGCCCGACCGGACAGGTAAAAAAAAGCGTTGACCTCTGTAGAAAAATACTTACATTTTAAAAATCAATAGTAATATTTTTTAATCATCTGCATGCCAGATGGAGGCCTCTGCACATACTTTTTGTTTTGGAAGATGATTCATCTCATATCAATCAGATATACAGGGGTAACTGCCAGTGAGTTTATTTCACACACACACACACACACACACATACACACGCACACACAAGTGTGTCTCACTATCTTTGTGGGGACCAGTCATTGACATAATGCATTCCCTAGTCCCTTACCCTAACCTTAACCATCAAACCTAAATGCCTAACCTTATCCCTCACCCTTACCCTAACCTTAACCATCAAACCTAAATGCCTAACCTTAACCCTTACCCTTACCCTAACCTTAACCATCAAACCTAAATGCCTAACCTTATCCCTTACCTTTACCCTAACCATAACTTAATTCTAACCCTACTCCTAAAACCAAGTCTTATTCCTCAAACAGCCCTTTAACGTTATGGGGACCAGCATTTTGTCCCCACAAAGCTGTCAGGACCCCATAAGTATACTGTATTCCCGGTTTTCAGTCCCCACAAATGTAGTTAAACCTAATACACACACACACACACACACACACACACACACGCACGCACACACGCACACACGCACGCACACACACACACACACACAAACACACACGCACACACACACACACACGCACACACACGTTTGATTTGTGTTGATCAATCACTTAAAGCTGACACTTCCCGCTCTGTAATGGATAGAAGAACATGAGGAGATGTGCTTGGCTCTAGGAAAAACTCCGTAAGTGGTGGTTTTCTGTGCTGACAGAGTTCTGTATTCATTACTCTCGGCCTAAACTTGAAACTACAACATCATTATTAAAATGTGAGCCTGGCGCTTTGCCAGTAAAGGACTGCAGCTGCTTCTTTCTTTAAATCACTTTGAAAGCAATAGAAACAAAT
>NC_048410.1:3013479-3020007 GCF_013103735.1 Etheostoma cragini
CAGCCGGGGTCTGCCAGTCCTCCTGAGCCGCGGCCAGAAGCATGCAAAGGCCTCAGAAAAGCAGGGGCCTTTCTTGAGTCCTTTCCACCCATTAGCAGGACCTGATGCTGGGCTGGCCAGAGTTCAGCAGCCCCTGGGCTGTAGCTCTGTAATGGGCTGGTGTTGAGGTTGTGTTAGCACATCCCTCCTGGAGAGAGATCCCTATGATGTTGCCTTCGTGGGGATTGATGAATGAAGATTTGGCTCTGCTGCAACAGCCTCCTCTCCTCTTTTCCTAAACGGACAGAGAAACACAGCGTGTGTCAGAAAGAAAAGAGAGACCGTGTGAGGATAAAGAGGAAAAGACAGACAAGGATCGAAGGACAGAAACAAGGAGACTGTGAGATGGTCACGGGGAGAGAACAAAGTGAGATGGAGAGAGGGAGCGAAGGGGGAGGCTGCTGTCTCAAATGTGTCTCTTCAAGTTCCATCGGCCGGTGTCTTTATCAACACCAGCCGAGAGCGTCTAGCTGATAATTTGCCGCTCTCAATTCCCTTCAATCCATTAAAGGACTTAAATGTTCATTAAATTTAATAGAAGCCCAGCGAAGGTCTAATGCGCTCTGATAAACGCCGGCGAACCTGCCAACCTGTTCCAATAGCTGCGGCAACAAAGAACAAACCAACTAATAAGGTCAAACTCAGAGTTTGTGCTCAGCTCACTTTGTGAAGAGCGTTTCCTCCGAGTCACAGCGGCTCAAACAGCAGCGAGCTCAGAGCGCGTTGTCCGTGTCCATCAGCAAGTCCTCTAAACTAACGTTTGGTCTGCCATAGCTTTCCAGAACCACCCATATTAACATCCTCTATCTCATGTGACCTAATTCTTGGCAGGACGACATTGTTCATAAAGTGTCTTCCAAAAGGCGTTAAAAATGATTCATTTCATTTTCATTTCATTGGGCTAATTTGTAAAGGGACAAGTATGCAGCATGGACCTATGCCACATTCCACGGCTTATCCCTCGATGGGCCCGTAAAATACAATAAACTCAACACATACTGTACTTAAAAGACAGTGCAGAACACAAACTCAACATTAGATACATTAGATACAAAATGCAAAATGAAATGCTAAATCTATTTGGTATTTCCTGATCTGACGCCTTTATCACTGATATTTGGTCAAGTTTAGGTAGTAAAAGTTCTTGGATGAGGTTTGGGAAAATCGTGGTCGTGGTTAATGAAACTTACATTCACGGAGAACCCTTGTGTTGTCCTCCCGGGTCACAACACATTTTCTGACACGTGACATGTTTCTCCTTTTTTCTGACTTTTTTTTTAGTTTTCACCAACACCAACTTACTACCACTAGTTGTAAACTACCTAATATTTCAGTTTAACTATGAACTATTTTGACTAATAGATCAGAGGAACTTGCAGTATGTTGAGTGGATGAGTTTAGTCAGGATAGGGAAATGTACTCATTTAAATTTTCACCCGAAATTCAATGAATATGATCAATTATATTTGCAAAGAGCGTTGTATGGAATCCATCCTTTTTTTGTGTGGTAATTTGGTTAAAAAGAAAGCCATATTTCTGATGTAGACATTTTTTTAAAGGGGTCAAATATGACCCACGACCAACAGGAGAGTGAACAAGACATACAGTGGGTCTTCCGAGCCGTATTTAGCCGTTTGTAAAACCAATGCTGTCATATTTTTCTGGCGTGGACGGCCTTGAATCCGTTGGATAGATTCCTCCAATTACGCCAGGTAATCCGCACGCTCACGTATGATGAAGTGAGCCCCAAACCAAGCGTGATGCAGGCTGATGGATCTCTCCTGGGTCCTGTTTCCTTAAGGAAATAATGTGTTTTACACACTGTAATCTGTCCATATATCACAGGCTTGATGTAATTAATACAGTATGTGGCGAGGAAGGGGGTGGGGAAGGGCAGGGAACTAATCTCTCAGTTGATGAAAATCCGGACACACTTGCACACACACACACACAGTCCAAACAGATGCATGCAGACACACACGTACTGCATGTATTTATGTGCTCGCTTACACACATGCACTCCATCTAAGAGTTAGATCTTCATGGGGATATATTAATGTTTGGAACATGTGAAGCTATAGTTTAAAGGGACTGGAAGCGTTTTGATTACCTAACTTTTAAGAGGAGGAGAAAAGAGAGGACAAGAGGAGAAAGTGAATCAATCAAATGAAGGTTATTTTGGCAAAAGGTTTGTAAAAGTCTATTTCAATGTCTTGCATCAGTGCCTAGTCTGTGAGGTACCGCCTGCTGAAGTAACCACATTATTTAGTGTAGAAAAAGAAGAAAAAAACAAAAATGAAAACGTTCTCCTGTTGTTTGGAGGAGAGGAGTGTTTGTGTGTGGTAACGGAGAACCGTCGCCCGTCCTGACCTGCTGACTTTTACAGTGGACTGTCACCGTTTTACAGCAAATCCATCACACATCCAGAGCACAGGGCAAGACACAAAGAGTATTTCTAGATTCTTTAGTGATATGATGTCTTCCAGTCAAAATAACTCACAAAGGTTGGAAAAGGTTGGCCGTTGAAGAGGCAGCAGCTGTGATTTCACACGTACGGCACAATCTGCCGAGCCATTGTGTGACCTGTGATTATTTCATTTAATGCACTGTATCACCACATGTTGTTTTATTTCTTCTCTTTATCTTTTATCACCACTACCTGTGACTCACTTATTCAGACATATGGAGAGCAAATTTGAAGCTAGGCTGTCTCAACATGTACATTGCTGGTGTAAAGCCTGACATCCGGCGCGTGGGTTTAGTTTGGGTCCCTGACGGGTGTGACTGGTTGACAAAGATAAAATCAAAAGAGAGTTTACCCCCCCATCCTAAAATAGAAAGGTGCTGTATCCAGACCACACTGCAGCGCTGTGGAATAGGTCTGGCAATGTGAGACTAATTCGAAGATTTGATTCGAAGACCAAATTATGGCTGATTCAGGAACGTTGCCGATAACTAACTTGCAACAGATTTTTTTTTTTTTAATTACCTTCCAAACTGCAACAGGGCTGCCTGAAAAGAGGAAGAAGCCTCACATCTTGAAAACAAGGTGAAAATATTACAGACAACCCTGCCAGTGTTTAATGGGATAACTCAGTAGTGGCTAACCCACAAATAGAGTTAAAAGAGAGTCAAATCACTCCTTTATTCTCCTCTGTCATCTTCCGTCTTCTGTTCTGCTAAATTCACGCCGCTGAAGTCATTCATCTACTCACGCTCAGACTAGATTAACAACAAAGCTTGTGTTTCCCTGCGGGGGCCGGGGACTTTGCTTGGTTGTGATGACAGAGGAGGAAAAGCTCGGGTTAGCTCTGTAGGCTAAACTGCAACTTTCCACACTCTGTGGAGAAAAACAAACACCTCAATACATGTCATCACACGCCGTATTATTTATGCTTTCACACCCCTTTGGTTCTTGTTGCAGATGACTTTATCCTCAGCCTGCTTTATTTCAGTGGCTGCTAATAACATTGAAAGTCACTGCGTCGTGCTGCGGCATCAATGCATGGACAGCTGGTGGCTGTGTGACGGTGCTCATTCAGGCGGACAGCATCAGGACTCTGCCCGGACCAGGTTGCACACAGATGGGCACCTGCAAGAAAAAGTCACATTCATGCACGTGGACACTTAATCAAGACATTTGGTGATGAGGTGATAATATTTTGCTAATATTTTTCTGATAGAGAGGTAAAAACATGATACAATCTTGCAGTTAAATCAACAATTTATTTATTTTTACAAGATTTTGAGAGATTCTGTTACCGTAGCTGAACTAACAATCCGATAAATAAGTGTGCCATAGTCTGTTAAACAAATGAGCTTAATGACATTTTCTTTTTTTCAATGTACAAATCAAAAGCAATGTATTAATAGATTTTATTACACGGCTTGGTTGACCAATCAGAATCAAGTATTCAGTCACGGCATTATGTGGTCTGCTAATTCTTCATATCGGCTAAGGGATAACAGAGCGTTGCCATGGGAGCAGTTCTGATCACTCTGGAGGACATTCGGCAATCCGCAGAAAGAAGTCTGGGTAATTTATCAACAGTGGGAACAAGTGTGGAGAAGTGGAGCATATTGCTACATCTTTATATACAGTCTACGATCGCCACGCAGTACCTTCAGCCGTAGGTATAACAGTTACGTTGTAACATTTCCAGGTGTCAACGTAGTGTGATTCGAGGGTCTAGTAACATTAGCATGAACTGAAATTAGCCACAGCCGAGAGCTACAGGTAGCAGCAGGAAAAACTACCAGCTGGTCGGTCGCGTTTCCTCTCGTTTCCTCCGCTTTGGCCTCCGTCACTCAGAAAACAAACAAGTATTCATGCTAGCTAATGCTCGTAACTAACTGAGCTCCGAGGAGTAGAGTCCACATGCGTTATCGCCTCTCAGTGTTCTCTCAGCTGGTTGCAGCTGCTGCCATGGTCCTGTTTGGGGCCATGCTACACCCTACCACACCCTCCTACACCCTACTAAACCCTACCACACCCTCCTACACTAGGGTGACCAGACATCCCCAGTTTCCGGGGACAGTCCCCGATTTTGGTGACATGTCCCCGGCTGGATCTGTCCCCGGAAATGTCCCCCGGTTTTCACCGTGACTGACAGACCCGAAAGTGGAATGAAAGAAAGAAAACCCAGACCAAACGGAGCCGATAGTCGCTAAAGACAAGCTCAGAGATGTTTTAGAAAGCCGTATTTTACGATGCTGAAATTACTGATTATTTACATGGAGTCTGGTGGGTTTAGCCAACGCAACTTCGCGGACTTTTATGTTTTAAAAAAAGATCTTAATCTTTAACGGAAAGGTCGACCTTCTTAGAAATCCTTTCAATAATGTTGTCTGTTGGGGGAAACAGCTCTAAGTCTAGTGTTCCCGTTTTAAGTAAAAAAAAAATAAAAACATTACGTGTTTTGGAGGTAAATCCGCTTCTGAGCTGAAAATTTCCCCGGATTTTGTCCGAGAAATCTGGTCACCTTATCCTACACACCCTGAACTGCAATACCTTTTATTCTAGGCACAGCTACAGTATCTTTAATGTAACTATAATTGGCCCTGTTCGTCATACCAACTGCTATAATTATTATCAATCATCCTTCTCAATATGTGTATATTTGTATCGGTGCCTCTGTCCCCCAACCGGCACCGGCAGACGCCCGTCCACCAAGGGCCCGGGTCTATCTGAGGTTTCTGCCTTTAAGATAGTTTTTCCAAGCTTTTTCCTTGCCAGTGCCGCACTAAATGCTTGCTTTCGGGTGAATCGTTGGGTCTTACATGTATGGTCCAGACCTCCTCTATCCGTAAAGTGTTCCTCTTATTATAATTTGAAACTAAATCAAATTGTGAACTGAACTTAATAGGCTAAACTCTAACCCCCCCACACCAGCTCTCCCACTCCCTGGAAACTTAAATTGGGCTACATTTTTACACAATGTTGTTCCTCAATGGACAGTAGTGCACTGTGTATAGATTGATCTCAATAAAGTATCTTATTTAGTAGTTTAGCTTTGAATGAGTTGCAGCCCTGAGCCTTTGGCAGCAGTAACGTTCATCCATAGACAGTTTAGGAAATGGACATTGTAGACCTAAGGAGGACATGCAGATGTTTTCTCTTAGATCACTTGAATTACAATATGTTTAAAGATCATAATGGAGTATTTGTCCAACGACGCCAAATAAATACCAGTCCATGTCCTGAAGATTGGGATCTACCGCTTTAATTGACATCGCTAGTGTACCATTCATATTTTTATGTTTCTTGAGGTTTTTCATTAAAGTGAAGTCATGTGACCATGGCATGTTAGACGCATTGTCAGTAATTATCCCCATTCATCATTAAAGCGTAAGCCAGGGATGATAAGAGCTCTTTATGTAAAATGTCAGCTCGCCGAAATGATGAAAATGATTAAAGGGCATCAGTGTGAAATAGAGACGTGACTGCTGCACGAAGTGAGCTGACAGCGCGGGGGGGCTGCAGGAAAAGAAGCCAGAGAGCTGGCATATAAATAAAGAATAAAAGTAATTTTATTTATTAAGGAGCAAGGCAGAGCAAGAACCAGGCTTGTATAGACAACATCACGAAGATCTGTGGACTGTGAGCCGAGACTCTATTGATAAAATATCACTGTTGTCTCGACTCAACTATTCTCTCTGTTCCGTCTCCCTCCCTTTCAGTTCGGCACAGCTAACCTCTGCGTGAACTCTCTCCGCCATGAATCAATAAGTTGAGGCATACTTTGTTAGCTTTTACACCGGCAGGCCACGCTCAAGTCAAGGGCTCAGGTCTGTTCAGCAGGTGTGGCGGACACCGTCGACTCAGGTGTCTGTGGACGCTATCGGCTGCAGAAATCACACTCTGCCATCTGCTCTCAGACTCGTCAAATCCCCCCTTCTTGTTTTCAAGTCCTCTTTCTCACTCCCCCGTCTCATTCTTTTCCTCACCTCTCCTCTTTACCTGCTCTATAAATAGCTCTGCATGCTTCT
>NC_048410.1:3020107-3026776 GCF_013103735.1 Etheostoma cragini
TCTTTCTCACTCCCCCGTCTCATTCTTTTCCTCACCTCTCCTCTTTACCTGCTCTATAAATAGCTCTGCATGCTTCTCCTCCGCTGCGTCTATACCCCTCTGGATGTTTTCCCAGGGGAAGCCAGGCAGGCCTGGGCAGCAGTATAGCCTGCTTTTCGCTCTTCTCCCCTGGGAAAATGTGAGCCTCGCTGGCCCTCAGCATCCTCCACCCTACATCATGCAGCAAACACTATGCCTTGCAGGGAAATACAAAGCCGGGTCCCATGTTCCAGCCTGGGAGCACCTGCTAAAATAAGATATGAGGGATTGTGCCGTGGCGCGCTGGCCAGTGTAAACCGAATCATTACAACACCATTACCCACTCTTTCTGACCTAATCTTGTAATTTTGGAAAGGGTTGAACTAGGTTGTGTAAACAGTATATTCTGCTAGGTGTTTGTGGGGGGGTTTGTGTGGAAAAAGCGCCGTCTCTAGCGCATTTTGTGCTGATATTATGGAAAAAGTTGCATCTTTCCATTCCTCATTTCCATAACAATTTTGGATGCTCTGGCAGTGATGATGATGTGTGCTGTTGTGTCTCCAGTGTAAAAATACATGTTCCTGAAACAGCAGATCTATGTATGTTGCAATGTAAGTAACACTTTTTGGATATCTGTGTATTTTGTGAGATCAGAGTCCCTGCCTTGTTGCTGCGATAGAAAGAAGATTTCCTCTCTACGTGTAAATGTTTTCTAATTAGACTATTAGTTCATTATAATAAGCACAATATGATCATACAAATCTTTTTCTTTTTTAAATTTAACATTGATTCAGTCAAACTCAAACATAATTCAATTCTGTGCTGCGCTTGTTGTCTCCTAAAGCATCGATCCGGCAGTATCAACAAATCAAAAAATGTATGAGCCAGTTCAAAATTTCATCAAAAAAGTATCAAGCATTTGACAGAGTCCGATTCCTCTGGGATACCGCTAGAAGAGAGGGGGGGGGTCGGTTTGCTTACGTTTTCATAGGTATTACATTTTAAAGACTTCATTTGTCATGCATCTGGACACTTTAAAACCCAGTTCAGACCAAAGATTCATGACAAGACGAGTTTAAACACGCTGGTCTAAAACCTGCCAGTTTAACCCGATGCGACGAGACGATGAATCATCTCCATAGCAACGACTGTTTGTACTGCCGTTCTGTTTTTTTTGGTAGCTGGATGTATCATTTGAGGCGACTAAATATGAATGTGGACGTCAGTGATGGTGAGATACCTATAGTCATAAAACAACGTTTTTTACAGCGGTGTTGTGTACAACTTGTTTTTGTAGCTGACTTGACCAGGACGCACACACACACACACAAACACACACACACACACACACACAGGGAGAGAGAGATATATAGAGAGAGAGACATTCTGTAGAGTGGAGAGGAGAACTCTGTGTGTGTGTGTGTGTGTGTGTGTGTGTGTGTGTGTGTGTGTGTTGGTGTGTGTGTGTTTGTGTGTGTGTGTGTGTGTGGTTGTGTGTTGGTGTCTGTGTGTGTGTGTGTGTGTGTGTGTGTGTTGGTGTGTGTGTGTGTGTGTGTGTGTGTGTGTGGGCTCCCGGCTGGTCACTGTTTGCAGCTGTTGGCTTTGTGTACCACTTTAAACCTGTAAAATATCCCTCCCTTCTCTCACCATAGAGAGATCAGAACGCGAAGAGGAAAAGTTGAAAACAGAGTGTTTTCTTTCAGGGGGGCGGACGTCTGCATCAGAGTGTCATAATAAGTCTCTCAGCAGTCTCCTCCCTCCATCTGTCTGTACTGCTTTCTCTGCACCACGGACAAAATGCTTACACCACAATGGAGACGCAGGGAGAAAAGAAGGGCCCCTGTGGAGGAAAACTTCAGGGAGAGTTTGAGGAAAGATGAGAGGAGGAGGAGAAGGGAGGAAGGTTAGTGTAGGTGTAGAGGTAACTAGATGAAGTTTTAATGATCCCTATGGGGAAAATAGGCCACTGCTGCAACAAATACTAAGGGGAGACAGAAAGAAAGAAAGAAAGAAAGAAACAGGGTCAACAGCAACGGCAATGATGAAAAGACGTTTGTTCAGAAATGCAACACCTCTGACCAGACAACGATTTTAGCTTGACATTTTTAGACGTTTTGGAGAGTGTATGTATGTATGAAAAGGTAGGAACTGCAACAAAGGTAACAGAGAACAAGTTTACATTTATGCTGTGAGACTTAACCTTAAACATGAACATGTGTATAGTGTCTTCAAACCTGGTGTAACATATGTCAAATCAGGGGGGGAATCCAATGAGACTGAAGTAAGCAAACATATACAAAAGCCAAGAACAAGGAATGTATAAACACATTAAGAATGATGGTCTAATTTTTTGGGAGTTTTTCAGTCGTCGATCTCATGAGGTAATTTCTCCTACACTGAAATGAAGCTGTAATTAAAGTGTTTCTCTCTGTCTCGTGTCCCGAGAAATGGCTCTAGTGATTTTAACACGTGTTCACAGACACGTGGGTGAGGGAGCGATGTGAGCGAGAGCCCGTGAACACAACAAGACTTTTGTCTCGGTGTATTCGTTCCTGTCTTGCGACCGTATCAGACCGCCCGACTTCAGCCCCATTTTGACCCGACCGATACGTCGTAGACAAACGTTCAAAGGCCTAGGGTCGGGGTGGACAAACGTTCAAAGGCCTACGGTCGGGGTGGACAAACGTTCAAAGGCCTAGGGTCGGGGTGGACAAACGTTCAAAGGCCTAGGGTCAGGGTGGACAAACGTTCAAAGGCCTAGGGTCAGGGTGGACAAACGTTCAAAGGCCTAGCGTCAGGGTGGACAAACGTTCAAAGGCCTAGGGTCGGGGTGGACAAACGTTCAAAGGCCTAGGGTCGGGGTGGACAAACGTTCAAAGGCCTAGGGTCGGGGTGGACAAACGTTCAAAGGCCTAGGGTCGGGGTGGACAAACGTTCAAAGGCCTAGGGTCGGGGTGGACAAACGTGTGCCTGCAACTGTAGTGTGACGTAATCGGCGATCAGCGATCCGACGACTGGGACGCTGCACGACCACAACGCAGAAAGTCTAGCATGTCTCAGATGGTTTGTCTTTATCTGGCTGGTGTGTGACATGTTCTACGATGTGTTCTCTGACATCGATGAGAACCACTGGCAAACAAATGTACCTACGGATGCAAAAAAAGTCATCTAAACCGAGGACGAGGAGTAGTTTTTTTGTTGTTTCAATAACTGTTTGTAATTCATGACAGCAGCGAACACATCCAGTTGTTTCCACAGAAACTAAGAATTCACTGTCTGCACTGCAGGGGCGATTCCAGGATTTTGAAAGTGGGGTGGCACGGGTACAGTACACATTTCCCATAGACTTTGAAAACAAACAAATCCAATGCTTGCTCCGTGGAATCAGCGTTTTGGATAGCTGTCATGGAAACACTAAATTACACATCATTTAGCTGACGCTTTTTATCCAAAGCAACTTGCAATTGCTACACATGTCAGAGGACACACACATCTGGAGTAACTAGGGCCTTGCTAAGTGCCTTGCTCAGGGACACATTGGTTGCTGTATTGCAGTGGGAATTGAACCCAGGTCTCCCGCACCAAAGGCATGTGTCACATCCACTGCCTACCACCCACATTAATACATTAATTGGCCATGTGACAAGGGCTGGGAAGTTTTGGCAGAACAGTGACAGTGCTCAAAGTTGTCAGTTTAAAAGCCCCGTAGCCCGATGGATTGTTGTCATGTTGTTGTTGATCGGCCATTTTGCTTAACATCATTTTATTTCTCGCGTCAGGAGAAAAATAAACCTTCGAGACAGCTGGTTCCTGTGTGTAGTGTAGTGTCGCCAACCTGCATCCCTGCCCATAGCGACAAGAAAGAAAGAAAGAAAGAAAGAAAGAGAGAAAGAAAGAAAGAAAGAAAGAAAGAAAGAAAGAAAGTTATTAGAATGCACAAAGTTGGTCTTAATGGTGTTTTTCTCCAACTGAGATTAGGGATGAGTAGAAGTGGGTTGTTGTGAATGAACATTCTCACACACACACACACACACACACACACACACACACACTGTAATGCTCGTCACTGATGAGAAAGTAGTGATCTGTGACAGAGGAGCGCAGCAGTGAAGGTAACTTTAGATTTGAGGGGGGAGCTGACTGTGTCACTTTTAGTTTGTTTTAAACTGTTGCCTTCGATTGTACGAAGAAGCTCAATCATGTTTTACATTTAGAAAATATTTAAATGCAATTAAGTCATATTTTCATTTTCATTTTGCCACTTGTAAATCTCTAAAGTTTTCAAATACCACTTTAATTTACCACCCCTTATTTAAAGCAATATAACAAATCTTTATATATTAATATAAGTTATTGTTAATTACTTTTTATTTTAATTACATTTTAAATTTTAAATTTAATTATTGTGTTTATTTATTAATCTATTTTTGATCAGCATTTATGGATTATAAATCTTTTTTTTAATTAACTGTTTTTGCCAATAATATTTTTTATTTATAACATATAATATACTTTTTTTTTGTTTATTTATGAATTTATGAATGAAAACTCGAGGTCCATTGACTGTTCAAAATTTCTCCCAGAGCTTTCAGCCACATCTTTTATTATTTGTACATGTAAGGTGTCCTTAAGTCTCGTGAAAGGTGCCCATAAATAAAATATATTATTAATATTATTAGTATTATCTCTTGGCCTTCAGCAGTGGATTGGGAGCAAATGAGATAGATCAATATTTAATTAGAAAATGAAGATTAAAAATAAGACTATAAATAAGTTATATCATAACAAGGTAGGAAATGTACAACTGTGTTATATTATAGTTCCAATCGTTCCTTAGCAGGAAGAAGTATTCACATCTTTTATTTAAGTAAAGGTACTGCAAAAATAAAAATATCTAAGTATCATCAGGAGATTGTACTTTAAGTATTTAAAATAAAAGATTTCAAATCCTCACATTCAAAACTGGAAACAACACAATCAGCTCTGTTAACTAAGTGTAATATGTTAATCTTGTCATCTGCACTTGGAGGACGTTAAATTGTTGTTTAGTTTCATTATCATAATAAAAAATCATATTTTTATTAACTTAATCTGTGTTGTTTGCAAAACTCTTAATTTGTGAAGTAACTCGCGGTGTTGTAGTTGAGACCTTGCACCTAAACTGGAGACAGTCAAGTCAGCAGTAAGACCAGAGCGTATCAAGACCGAGACAAGGCCGTGACCTTGAGGGATGAAGACCGAGTCAGGATCAAGACCAGATTTGTGTTAGTCCGCCAGATCTTCTTCTCCTGTCTCCCGCAATCACTTTTCCTGAGTGTGTGTGACGATGTGTGTCCATTGCCAGCGTCATTTCCCCACTTCCCAATCATTTCTTTGGGAGCCATGCAATGCATTCTGGTAGCATCGAGGGGACTTTGGACAAGCGGGGTGTTAAGTCGCCCGCTCCTCATTTGCATAACGTTGAATCCAGCCAACTTTATGCAAACAGATGGAGAGAAGGAAGAGGAGAGAGGTACTCGGTGCATCATGCAGTCCCCCGGCAGTCTAGGCCTGCAGCAGCACAACTGGTCCAGAACTCACCCGAGCCAGCCCTATAACTATAAGCTTTATTAAAGAGGAAAGTCTTAAGCCTACTCTTAAATGTGGAGCCGGTGTCTACCTCCTGAAGCCAAACTGGAACCTGGTTCCACAGGAGAGGAGCCTGATAGCTGAACGCTCTGGCTCCCGTTCTACTTTCAGAGACTCTAGGAACCACCAGTAATCCTGCATTCTGGGAGCGCAGTGCTCGGGTCGGGTAGTAAGGTACTGTGAGCTCTTTAAGATGAGATGGTGTCTGACCATGAAGAGCTTTGTAGGGGAGAAGAAGGATTTTAAATTCTATTCTGGATTTTACAGGAAGCCAATGCAGAGAAGCTAAAACAGGAGAGATGTGATCTCTTTTCCTGGTTTTGTGCATCATTTTTATACAGGATGTTCTTGATTTTTGCAATATTACGTAGGTGAAAAAAGGTGGTCCTTGAAATTTGCTTAATGTGAGAATTAAACAACATGTCCTGATCAAAGATAACTCCAAGATTCCTCACAGTGGTGCTGGAGGCCGGGTCTCTTTGGATAATGCATCTAATGCGTCCTGGCTATAGGCTTTGATATTTTATTCTGTAAAATGATGATAAAGACAATATGACATATAATAATATCTTCTTCTTGTAAGTTACATCCTTATTATTCAAAATTTTAAAAAATGACACTTTCCAAAATGATGCCGTGCAGCCCAGTCCTGCCTGACGAATCGTGGTCTTACCTGTCTCGCTTTGTGGTCTGGATCTGAAAATGCTTCCGGCACCCGCCATGCTTGTGTACTTGAGTGTCCTTGTGTGCCGCAATAACATCATCCACTACCTCTGTGCTCCTTTCTCCTCCATTTTCTCACAGGAACCAAATGAACAATTTGTGAAATCAAAGGAGTCATTGAACACCCTTAATTCTATTCCACTTCTCATTTCACGTGTCTAATTAAGTTCAGCACACTTCCCGTAACCTATCACTGGTCGTCCTCAGCACTACAAGGGGAAAAAACTGTGAAAAATAATAACCATTACTGGTGATGAAAACAATTATTCCAAGTCATTTTCTATTAGTTTGTGCTGCCTT
>NC_048410.1:3026876-3029855 GCF_013103735.1 Etheostoma cragini
AACTGTGAAAAATAATAACCATTACTGGTGATGAAAACAATTATTCCAAGTCATTTTCTATTAGTTTGTGCTGCCTTGGATGAACAAAGGCTAAGAGTGTTTTATCTTTTCAGAGGTAGTCTTTTCTACGGACCTGTTCTCGTAATGGGAGAGCGGGGAATTGGCGTTAGGACTGTGGAGCAAATGCAAACCAATACTAGAAAGGATAGAATTCGGCTGTGGGTGTGTGTGTTTGTGAGAGCACATGTGTTTGAATATAAGAGAGAGAGAGAGAGAGAGAGAGAGAGAGAGAGAGAGAGACAGAGAGAGAGAGAAAGGGTTTGCTGTTTTGGTGAAGCTCATCTCATCTCTGTGGAGGCTTTAATCGTCTCCACTGGTCGTGGCGCTGATGAGGAGCTTTACAGGCAGCAAGAAGAGAGAGAGAGAGAGAGAGAGAGAGAAGAGAAGGAGAAGCTTGTTAGAGAAGGGAGGTGTTGATGAGATAATTACACAGCTGTCATAGTCCCTGTCTGGCCCAAAAGCTGTGCCATCAGTGTGTGAGGGTGTGAGTGAGTGAGTGTGCGTGTGTGTGTGTGTGTGTGTGTCTTTGTGTGTGTGTGCCTGCCAGTGTGTGCGCAAATACATTGTCTGCTATCCATGTGTGTGGATTTGTACATGTTTTTTACATTTACATATGCCGAACGCATGTTTGTTAGTGTATCATTAATTTCCCCAAAACGGTACAATAGACATTTCTGTGTGTGTGTGTGTGTGTGTGTGTGTGTGTGTGTGTGTGCATGTGTGAAGGCACTTGGTGTAGAGTAATGGGTGCACGTTTTGCTTTGAAATGTATGGCTGTGTCTTTTGGGGTGGAAATGAGGTTTTGAGCATCTGCTCCATTTACTCCTTCTATAGTTCCTCCTGCTATGTGTGTGTGTGTGTGTTTGTGTGTGTGTGTGTGTGTGTTTATTTTTCAAAAGGCGACATTGTTTTTGTCGGCTGTATGGATTCACCGCAGGCGCTGCAGGCAAACTCCACTTCCTTCAAGACAGCCCATAATTCTTCCATGTTGACTTCAGACACATACACTGCCTCTTTCAGCCCGCCATGACCACTGCTAGGGAAAGATAGTGTGTGTGTGTGTGTGTGTGTGTGTGTGTATGTGTGTGTGTGTGTGTGCAAGTGCATTTCAAAAGCAATGGCGGGCCTGGTTGATTTGATACATGCCCGCAACTTGAATGGCAGGCCTCAGGCGTCCAAACACCCGCCAACCTAGGTCAGATCGAGTCGCAGGGCGACGAGGGAAAAGTAATGGAGGAGGAAAGTTGACCACCGCCCTGGGAAATATGTGGCGAGCAAAAACAAGCTCTCAAGTCGGCAGACAGCTCTTTCAATTGGCACTCTCCAAGATGTGGAGGAGTACAGGGTAGAGAGGGCGAGAAAGAAATTGGTGGAGGTGGAGGCGGTGTGCGGACGAGTGGACGGCTGGTGTTGGTGGTCCGTGTTGCAGTTATGAACACAACGCTGTTAAACAGGAACAAACTCAATTTCAAGCCAAGAGTTCTCAAGGAGAAGCACTTGGTTCCTCCACCCGCCTCCACCGCCACCGAAGGCTTTAGCCTCCTCCCTGCTGCAGAGCTTTCTGTTGGACCCTCATCGAGATCAATCAGTAGCAAAACAAGGCTTGTTTCAGTGTCTTGTCTTGTGACTTGTAGCTCATTTTGACGAATTCTGCAAACCAGGTAACAGAAACACAAACAAAACCTGTCCTTGAACAATACTTACTCATATTCTTATAGACACATTTGTATGATATCGTACAAAAACTTAAGCACAACAATTTGTATGATATCCTTCGAGATTACAGCGATCATGGCAGGTCACATGGCAGATAAGTTTAATGATATTTAATAGTTAATTTGGCAGAGAAAAGGATGTTGTTAGCCAGGTACAGAGGGCCGTGAGGTTACGGTTGTTTTAAGGGCAGTGGCAGTTGAGTTTAGCCAACAACAGGTGAACGTCCTCACAGTGAAGTGTAGGGACCAAAATGACTATTTAAGAGTAGAAAACAAAAGTTGTGGTTTGGGTCAAAACACCCGTCCCCTTAAACAGAGGTGTAAAGAATACAAAAATATTTTTTATATAGAAGTCTCTTTTATATAGACCTTAGTGGTCCCCTAATACTGTATCTGAAGTCTCTTTTATATAGACCTTAGTGGTCCCCTAATACTGTATCTGAAGTCTCTTTACATAGACCTTAGTGGTCCCCTAATACTGTATCTGAAGTCTCTTTATATAGACCTTAGTGGTCCCCTAATACTGTATCTGAAGTCTCTTTCCCAAAATTCAGCCTTGATGCAGAATGACAGCCACTAGAGCCAGTCCAACAATGAGCTTTCCTTAGGACGTGCCATTTCTGAGTCTGTAGCTTTTCATGAGTAGAGCGGGGGGGCAAGGTGGACGCTGGGGGTGTGGCCATGACCAACTGCCCCTTTTGTTCATTTGAAAGCCATGATGTCTCTTTCTCATGGGTGGAACAAATTCTCTGGGTGGGCAAAGCAGAGAAAGGGGAGGCAAACTTGCCCCCAGATTGGCCAATCTGAGCTTTAATTTTCCCAAAAGCAGAGCAGGATACCCAGGGCTCGGTTTACACCCCCCCTCCCCCGCTTAACAATCCACCCCGACCTCCTTATAAAGCGGCAGTCAATGTGTTGCATGCAGGAATGAATACATGCAACACATACAGTGCTTTCCGTAGCTATGTGTACAAATGGTTCATGACACCATACTGCCATGAAGGTGGAGGTGTGACGCAATGAGAGAGAGAGAGTTGGGCTTCACTTCAGTGTTCCTGCATGTAATATTGAAAACAGTGCAAAAACAATCATCGTCTATTTTTATGTTTTATTCCGACAGTTCCTGTCACTTTAAAGCAAAGCTCCAAACATGCTACCAGACCCTAATCAACGCCACCGTGAAGTATCCTGTGGCCCCGGGGCC
>NC_048410.1:3029955-3031244 GCF_013103735.1 Etheostoma cragini
CACTTTAAAGCAAAGCTCCAAACATGCTACCAGACCCTAATCAACGCCACCGTGAAGTATCCTGTGGCCCCGGGGCCATTAGGGCCCCAACACTCCACCAAGCACCATCCCGACACATTATTGCCCAGTCCAACCAGCACAAGCATTGGCCCTGTCACAATAATTCATCAACAATCAATAATTACTGCAGTTTCAGTTTATGACTGTTGCCACACCCAAATGCAAGTCACATAGTAGAGCCTGAACAATCAGTTTTACTGCCGATACCATTACAAATATTTATTTATTTAATAATCTGACATTGTGATATATTGGCCAATATATATTAAAAAAAAAAAAAACATCCAGAAACGAGTTACAAAACAGACAGATAAGTACACATTAGTTATTTGTAATTATGTATGAGTACTCTAGTATGAGTACTAAATTAATATGATAATAATTTGTTTTATTGTCAACTGAACAGAGGAACATCCAAATATGTCAAAGTTATGATAACTAAATGTATAAAAATACAAACTTAAGAAATTAAACTTCAAGTCCTTTGATTAAAAATAAAGGATCAAAAGAATCGGTGTTGTCAACAGAGATGTTGAAGAGCGCCCTCTGGTGGACAGACTATGCAACGCCAACACTCACAACATGGTGGACAGTCCGTTTTTATTTTATTTTTTTCAAATATTCATTTATCAGAATCCTTAATTTGTCCTTGTAAAGGATTCTGATGAATCAATATTTAACATATATACAGTACATTTATTTTAGTTATCGGCCATTATAAATGCCGATACCGATACTCCGGGAAATGCCTAATATCGGCCGATTACATCAGCCCGTTAGCAACAGCCGGGAGTGCCACACAAAGTCAAGCATGATTTTTCTTCTTCTCCCTGTTAATTTTTATTCATTTAGGCCTCATGGGCCCCTTCACATCGTCGGGTAAGCCCGTGCATTAGGACGGCGGCGTCTATTGCTTGTGTGCAAGTCATAATTCAGACAGCAAGAGCAAATTAGATAAATGACTCCCGTGCACCTTCAAAGACAGAGGGATTTCTCATTTGAATGAAAATTAAATTAATACCATTGGGAATGGCTCAGGAATCTTCACAGAGCATGCTGTGGTGATAACACACCGTCTCACGTGTTTTCGGATGGATTTGTCCCTTTTTTTTATGCTTTTATAATAACAGTAAAGCGGAGGAAAATTCCCTCGGTGCTTGGAAGAATTATTAAATCCACTTGCGCCAGAACGCTGCTTTCATTATGTCACTTTGGGGGGGGGGGGGGGG
>NC_048410.1:3031513-3039246 GCF_013103735.1 Etheostoma cragini
TGTGTGTGTGTGTGTGTGTGTGTGTGTGTGTGTGTGTGTGTGTGTGTTTCCACCGACAAATTTCAAGGCTCCACTTGGCAAGATTTTGATGGAAAAATACTTCTATCATATTAGCCTAAATCATGAAGTGGAGCTGTGGCAGACGAGAGTGCTCCATCCCCATTACCACTTACCTTCATCCTATTTGCCTCTTCGGTGAATTGTGGGTTTAGACACTTTCTGACCCACAGGAAGTGACAAATTGATATGTCAAAGCTAAACACAAAACTTTTCTCCAAAACAGCAGCAACCGAGCAATGTTTGGTGTTACTAAACCATTAGTGACTAACCCTAGGCAATGCCTTCTCATGAACGGGTTCATGCAATATCATAAAAAAATGAATGCACACCAATTTGTATAATATCCTACAAAATTCCGCAAAAACAATGTGGATAATCAGCATTATTTCTGAATGTGTGGTCCATAGACCAGGCACACAAGAGACCTCTTCCGGTTTAGTGCTCCTCTACCTTGAATGGGGATGCAGTGATTTAAGTATGCGGCTCTTCTAGACTTTCCAAATGTTATAAGCCGAAATGGATCAAATTCTGATTGTGAGAGGAGTCATTTCGCGGGGGTTGCTGTGCACTTCTCTGCCCCACACAGCTGACGGATAAAGTTAGCAACTAGCTAACTAGACCAGCAGATACAATTAGCAATTATATAATCACACATTTATCTTAGGAGTGGGAGAATGAAACTTCATCACACTAGAAAGAGCCTGTTCTTTACTTCCTAAAGTGGCCCAAACATAGCAATGCAGCTGCTAAAGAATGATACAGGTGTTCTTTGTCCCGTCCTATCACGTTGCAATAAAAGTTAACAGGAAAGTCAGATGTCAGTCAATCACACGCTCCAGAGAAGAGTCTAATCTGGCAGACAGCAGTGGATGTGCAGACACTTTTAGCAGGCCTACTCATCACTGGGATTCTTTCTTCAGATGCCAGAAGTCATTTGTCAATCAGACTGTGTGTGTGGTTCTTGTTTTGATGAGGTTTGCTTTTATACATTTCTGAGTTCTTTGTTTTCTTTCTCTTTTCTGTCATGATAGTCACTAATAAAAAGGAAAAAAAAGCGTACATTTCTTTGAAAATATTCCTTTTTGCCAGTTGACTAAAACATCTACAAAACATGCATATTCTCAACATTTAATGTCACATATTTCTTGAACTTTCAGTTTGCAACATGTTGTACAGTGAGTAACCATGGAGTGATGGTAGATCATCTCTGAGTGTGTAAAAGTATGAGGAAAAGTACACTGACTTGAACTTGGCCAGTTGAGGGGGAGGAGGGCAGGCCAAGTTTCAGTTCACTTACTGCTTCAAGGCAAACATGTTGCATATTGCAGTTATAACATTCTGGAGAGACAGTAAAAGAGCAAATGTCAGACAAAAAGATGAAAGATGAGAGACTAAAGGCTGAGAGGTGTGAAGTGTTTTGTTAAACTCGTTCTAATGTGAGGGACATGACTTGGCTGCTTGACAAGCAATTCAATTTTATTTATAGTATCATCTTCTAACACTGATAGCCAATTAAAATCCATTGTATTTTACACAGGTGGTCAGGGGCTTGGTGTGGCTTTCCACTCAATGGTACTACAATCCTATGGGTAGCTCTGTGTATTTTTTTCACATGGCAACGTCCGCTGTATTAGTGTATTATTATCATTAGCTGGAGGGTGCAGTGTGAGCTTGATGTCACTGTTAACAGAACCTTATCGTTCAGCTCACAACGTCATAGTTATAGTTTTGGTTAAGCCCTCAAATCTTAAAGCTCTTTGACTTAACGACAATAAATGCAACGTTAATAAGAGTGACCTCACACAAGAAGTTCTGGCCTTGGGCCCAACTTAGCCCTTGGGCCCCTGGTCCTGGGCTTGATTTTCTGGTGGTTTCCAGGAGGTCAGCCCTCAGATACTGTACCGTTTTACGCTGCACATTTAACAGTTAGTGTTTTGTTTCCTGTTCTATTCTGAGCCTTGTCCACTGAGGTCCAGGCTCCAAGGGCTCCGAGGGTAAACTAGTTCAAGGTGACATCTCACGCTGTGACCAACGACTCAGAGTTGCCTTCACGACCGTCATGCCTCATCAGTCACACCTGTCAGAAAGGTGTATGCGTGCATGTGAGTTACCCGGGTGCCAGTGCACACAGAGGATGATGACGAAGGACAGGATGAATGTGGGGAGGATGGCAAAAACAATTGTTTAAAACTCATTTATGTAGCTCCTCTGTTGTTGTTTTGTTTCTTTGTCTGCAGTGAACCTACTGGACACTACAACGATCACAGGAGACTGGGGATGGCTAACGTATCCGTCACATGGGGTAAGAAAAACATGTCCACTGTCTGAGATCAACATTTTAGCATACCAGCACAGGACAAATACATTTTTTAACAGATTTAAAAACGCTTTTGCCAAAATAATGAAGACCTCAGATGTCAAATCTACCTCGATTTAGTCTTGCATTGGTAGACCCATCTCCATGGCACTGTGGAGTAATGTGTGGCTCCTCCAGACACACAGTACATTCTAGGAAAAAAATGCTTGGGGTTGTTTGCATTTCTTTAAAGCAATCACAATCGTCTTGGGTGGTGCTAAGCTCTGGTGGCTCTGCAAAATAGTCTTGTTTTTTTGTGGAACATTTGCACCCTGCAAAAGAAAACACCACCTACAATATTACCTGAAGTTAACGTTACGGTGATGTGAGCTATTTAAATTAGCTGGACACATGGTTAAATGTCGTTTGCTCTTACCAGTCGATCCGGAAATGTCCCAGTTAGAGACTTAATGCCGTATACGTATTATTTTTTCATCTTTACAATCATTCCCCAAAAGAACCAAGCAGGCCTGCCTTGTTGCACCAACCAAATTTACTCTAGGCTCCAAGGGGAAGGAGAAGAGAGGGAGGTGGGGGGAAGAAGGAGAAAGATGAAAGGGAGGGAACGGGGTGACGGAGAGGGCACGGCGTAGCTGCATTAGCATATTGTAATGCCACACAATGATGCCTGGGGTTATGAATTAAGACTCGACAGCCGCGGTCTTTATAGCAGCGAGATGCCACAATGTACCTGACTCCCCCCCCCCGGCTGCCAGCGAAGTGGTAGAAACATTTAACTCACCTCCCGCCCACACAACAGAAGAACAGAAGGCGATGTGAATGAACGGCGGCCAGGAGGAACAGATGGATTGTCTTTCAAGTCCTGAGAAAAGACCCGGACGAATTGGATTAGAGTTGTGCGCGAAATAACTCCTTCTGTGTAAAAATCAGCATGAGAAGTGAATCTCCTCCGTCCTGACAGGCTCTTGTCACAACATCTAGATAACATAAACTCAGCCCGGGTGTCTTATTTAATTGGTTCGATATGCCAGAAATGTTCACTCCTAACTTGACGAGAGACATATTTTCACTCTGAGCTGCTGTGATTGAAATATTTGATTGAATGGATTTAGAGCTGGAGCTCAGCTTTGTGGCGGTATGGTCCGGTTACGTAAGGTGTGCATCTGGCGCTGAATGGCAAGGATCTGATGAAGGTGAAACAAGCTGTTTGGTGTTTGTTCTCATCAGAAAGTTTTTTCTGCTGATCTTGAAGTGAAGCTGAAGTCTACAGGTGAATAGTTAGTAACATGCACACCACTTGGTTTCCTTTGTGGTGCAGTGAAATAAATCCACACAAAGATCCATTTAAAAAATGAAAATAAAATTCCAGCACGCACTTTTCACCACTGCATTTGGTTTATTTAGACATGTAATGTAATGTAAAGTAACTAATAAAGCATTGTGTTGTCATCGTTTTAAATTTGACCCGTTTTCAAATTTTCTTTATCAGAAATTTGGGGTTTCTTTCAACCTAATTTTCAAAAGATTAACACGGGTGGTTACATTCAGCAACCTTTGCAAGTTATTTTAAGGATCATTTCACTACTTTTAATGGAAATTTGAGGTGTTTTATTCAATTCTAAAGCATTAGAAAAAAATAATTAAATTGGTTTGAAAACAGTATCCTGACTAAACTTCAACATAAGTTCCTCTGATGTTAATTATTAGTCAAAATAACTCATACTTTCAGAATTTAAAATCAAAAGTAAGATTACTGTTATGTAAATAAAGTTTATTGACAAAAAAAAGTGACAAAAACGTAGAAAAAATACAAAGTGTAAAAGTGTAACTTTTTTTTTTTAACCTGGACCCTATTTCCCTATTTTTTTCTGTCTGAGTGACTGATGTAAACAACAATCTTTGAAATTGATCAAAGCAAGACCGCTGCAATCAGCAGAGGCGAAACAAGCTGCGATGTAGCGCTAATGTGTCTATATTCATGTGTCTTATTGATTTTTAATGCTTATGACTTTTAACTGTTTGTACTTGTGTTTTATCTGTTTTAATGATTTTGTGTAAAGCACTTTGAATTGCCCTGTTGCTGAAATGTGCTATACAAATAAAGCTGCCTTGCCTTGCCTAATGGGCAATTCCACACCTTCAATTTAGGTCCACTAAAAGTGCTGTTTTACACACTGTCTGACAACATTATGGAAAGGAGCCCTACGTAGTTTGACCTTTCTGTTAAAGAGTAAAATCCTGCTTCCCTGTGTTTTGCCTTTGAGTCTTTTTCCTTGTGTCCTGTATTCTGAGTTGCTGTTGTTTTCCCTGGATTTTGACCATTGCCAGTTTTTCTGTATTTACCATTGCCTCAGATTTTTTGGACACCGTTGCCTGTGGGTTTATTAGCTCAATTGCCCCTACTGAGGCTTTTAGAAAGCAAGACGGCGCCTGTGTTTGGCCACTGCCGCATTGCATTTCCATGTTTGTACTTGTCCTATTTCTTGTCGCATCAGCCCAATCGTCTAACGATTGTGGATCTGCCAGTCGGACGTATGATTGACATGTTTATTGGACGTCAGAATTCTATGGAAGGACTCTTTAAAAGCTGGAAAAGTTTTAGACAAACTTTTCCGTCCCCCCCTTGTGTGTCCTCCCTCTAACACCTGAGTACCGGCTCCTGTTTACGTCCAGGGGGCCTGGTAATCCCAAGAAGAGACAGAGGAGAAGGGGCTGCAGAGCTGGCGCTGAGGTCAAGATGAGCCGATCTTCCTGGACGAGAGTGCTCTGGCCTTATCGCGGTGAACGGTGTCGGTGGTTGCGGCCAGTTTCCCTGCAGGATGCGGGTACGGGTTTATGGGTTATTGCCCGTTGGACGGGTGCCTCTGTCCCAGCGATGTGCTGATGGCAACATGGACCTGCCGCTATCAATGGTTGCTGTGCTGCCTGACCAGCGGCTGACCGCTAGCTGCAGCTGGAGATCGCATGGTCAGGTAGTTGCGTTTGGTTCCTTCACAGTCAGCCGTTGAGGATGCCGGTCATCGTCATTGCAGTTTGCTTAATGCTCATTCCATTTCTAACAAAACTTTTATTCTTAACAAGCTTTTTAACAGTGAGAAGATGGATTTTACGTTCCTTGTAAAGTGGCAAAGGAAAAATGAGTTAGTTCACTTAATCTAGCTCTGTCCTGTAGGCTGCCGTGTTACCTGGATACCACGAATGGCACGCTGGAGTGGTGGTTGTGCATTGTGACAGTTTCCTATGTAGAGCCATGAACTTTGAAAATTTTTCCTCTTTTGAATCACAAATGCTCAAAGAAGGTTCTTTTAATGCTTTCTACAGTGTGCTAATTTACACTCCTCCTGGCTCAGCAGGCATGTTTCTTACTGATTTACTGACTTTTTTATGATCTATTATCAAACTGGAGAAGGTCTTAATTATTGGAGACTTTATCACATTAAGGGCCACACCCTGGACCTCGTCTTCTCTCTTGGTCTAGATGTAGTAAATGCACCTGTGGAAGATGTTCTTGTGAGTGATCCTAGCTGTGTTAACGTTCCTGTAGATTCTCTGCCCCTGAGAATTAGGGCCCAACGGCGTATTATTAATCATGATGCTGCTGAGAAGTTCTCTGCCCTGTTTGAAGTGTTTATCCAGTCTTTTAATAGTCAGTGTTTAACCATTTATATGTGGAAATATGCCAGCTTTATACACGCTAAAAGTATTGTTTATGTAAATGGGGTCTGGTAAAATTGGCGATGGCAATTTCTGGGCTGTTTCTGGTTAAAAAAAGCTTGTATTGTGCAAAAACTATTTAATGATATTCAAGGGGCCTCAAGCATTATATTTGCGTGTGTATGTGTGTGAGAACGAGGGAGAAAAAACATGCTACCTCATGGGCTCTTTGATAAATGGATGTTTTGACAGCTTCTTAGTCTCTCACACTCTCACTTACACACACACACACACACACACACACACACACACACACACACACAGTACACATAAGGTCATTTTTTGCCATCCTGACAGTTTATAGTGTTATGAATGTGCCATGCTAGCAGCATCAGTTTTTCAGCTGTCTTCCTCTCTTTGATGGTCTTAGGTCGAGAAAATGCAGCTGCAGTAGGAGCAAAAGATTTCTGTCGCCTCACAATAATGTCATGAAAAGCTGTTATCGTTTGGTGCTGAGTGACTTCTGTATGTCCAGTCATGCTACGTCTGATCCCCAAAACTGGGTGAGAAGTTTGGATTCTGCAAAATTGTGCAAAATCTATTCACAACAAATACATTCATCACGGCTCTGCTGTTTTACCCGCAGGTTCAAAAAGATGTTATTTTTACATTGAAATGTTGTTCAGGATGGGACGCAAGTCACTGTGAGTGTATCAGCAGCAAGGTTGAGGGAGAAAGAAGGTGAAATAGATAGAGAGGTTGCCCACAGGGAATACAAGAGGAATAAGTGTCAAGTCTATGCTGGAGTAAGATGGATTCAAATTGTCAGCGTGTGGTTTCCTGAATGTGAAGTCATTTTCAGACAGAGAGACAGGGTTCAGGGACAGACATTTCCTCTCTGCAGCTCTAACTATTTATTTTGAAGGCTTATTTCTTGCCAGATTATCCCTTTGCATTTAGGCTTCATCCACTGTACATTTTCATTTCTGAACAAACTAATCCATCGACACTAATAAGCCTAAAACGCACATCAAATGTTTTAAATTCATGAAGAATGGGCATGCGCAGAACGGTGAAAACCAGAAGCTAGTCTCGCATTAACAGCCCCGTCCCCACGGCCCTGTGGAGTCAGCTCTGGCCACACCAAACACATCCTGGGATAGAAGAAATGTTGTTGGATTGTTTGCATCTCTTTATATCAGTCACAATTGTCTTGGGTGGCGGTAAGCTCTGGACGCAGAGACGCAGACTCTGCCAAATAGTCTCGGGACAGAACTTGTTTATGTTTGTATCCCGCAAAAGAAAACGGCACATACGCTATCAAATGAAGTTCAGTCAGGAACACTCTCTTAATTGAACTCAAGCTACACTGCATTGCTGGCTGAAATGAGTAAGAAGAAGTTGAAGTAGTGAGAATAGTTGGAAAAGTGGGAGAGGTTTTAATTAGTATGAGTTTAATTGACACGTGGTCAAACGTCATTTGCTCTTACCAGTGTATAGCTGAGTTGTACTTCGCCCACAGCAACCCCACCAATCGGTCCCAAAACGTCCCAGTTAGAGAGGAAATGTCTTAAACATGTTTGGAAAATCTTCACAATTATTCCACAAGGCTCTGTATTAGGCCCTCTTTTATTTACTATTTATATAAATGATCTTAATCGGCATGTGTCTGATGCAAACTTTCATTTTTATGCAGATGACA
>NC_048410.1:3039346-3039563 GCF_013103735.1 Etheostoma cragini
GTTACTCTTGATGGACGTGAAATACAGGCTGTTACAACTTATAAGTATCTTGGTATTGTTATTGATGACTGCCTATCATTTAAGCCTCATGTTCACTGTCTAGTGAGAAAGTTGAGAGTAAAATTGGGTTTTTACTTTCGAAATAAGCTATGCTTTTCTTTTAATGTTAAAAAACGGTTAGTCGCCTCAACTTTTTTAACTGTGCTGGATTATGGTG
>NC_048410.1:3039684-3039845 GCF_013103735.1 Etheostoma cragini
CGGAGGCTTTGTCATTGGTATACATTTATATATAAGGCTATTCTTGGTGCGCTTCCATCTTATTTATGTTCACTTCTTATGAAAAAAATTACTGGTCATTACTCTCTCCGTTCTCAGGCTGTTGTCTTGTTTTCTGTCCCACGTGTCAGTACTGAGCTGGG
>NC_048410.1:3040166-3040635 GCF_013103735.1 Etheostoma cragini
CCAAGCAGGCCTGCCTTGTTGCACGATCAAAATCTTCTTCAAAACGCGTTTAGCTTGCTAGCTCCAAGGTTGTTGTTGGTTCCCGTGGTGACAGAGATTTTGAGAACAACAAACCAAAGAGAGACGCTCCGGATGCCTGGTTTTATCCAGGAAATGTACTTCCATTGATCCAGACTAACAGGAAGCAGAATGTAAACTTTGCGTGGTTGCTTAGTTGCTTAGTTGCTGTTACCAGATAAAAAAACGGGCAGAACTTAAACGTGCAATACAATGTTCCCTTTACCACATGTTTTCTTGTTCTGAATGGCTGTTTGTACTAAATGGCTCTTAAAGTGAGTCACTATTGTCATTATTGAATTTGTGTTATGTATTTGTATCATTGAAGGCAGAGATGCAGATACCTGAATACTGATTAAATGAAAGCACTGAGAGAAAAGAATGAGACAGAGACATCACCAAGGTGTCAGTC
>NC_048410.1:3040735-3061064 GCF_013103735.1 Etheostoma cragini
CTTGTTACTTCCTCTGTCTCACACTCTTCTGTATTTCTCTTACAACACACTCAGAAGAAGAACTGAACTTCAATTCTAAATTTGAACCATGTGAGTGAGCATATATTATTTTGCCTTTCTGAATGCATGTCATCCCTGTGTTTACATTACGGGTTATTGTGTGTGTTTATGCATAGAGACCTCTAGTCGACCCCATCGGACCTTATTTCGGGAAAAATATGTTTGGTTGGCACGGGGAGAGACAAATCATGTTTTGATCCGGTCTGAATTTAGTCGGTTTTACATGATAATTAAGGTGGGGGGATCTGAGTTTTCACTCTACCTTGACTTTATCCAGCAAGGTTGAAAAGAACACTGACTATGATTGTTTTTTCTTATCATTACATAACATAAGAGAACTGTAATTTCAGATACTATAAAGTGAAGAGGATGCAATTTAAAGTTTTGGGGGTGAAAGAGAAAACTCATACAAACAGGTAATAACAAAAGCAAAGAAACACCAAGGAGACATTGAGGTACTGCCATACATATAGAACAGTGTCTTTCATTTTACTTCATTTTGCCATAAAGTATAGGCTTTAAAAAATATATTTTCAACCTTTTAATTGGAGTGATAGGCATTCTCTGGACTTGTGACTCGACTTGAACTCGTGCCCTGATAACTTGGACTCGAGGATTTAGGAAAATGGACTCCAGCATTCAAGAAATTGCACTTGGGAGTTGGGTGAAGTTTCTGGCTGCTTTTATGTGTAATGGGCAGCAACATCGTATTCGTGTCCTAGACTCGGACTCAAGTCAGACACAAACTCAGGCATTGGTGACTCGACTCTGACTCTTTGTAGTGACTCGAGACTTGACTTGGACCCAAAAGTTAAGTTGGTGACTCGACTACAACAATGGTAATAAATCAGTTTAAACTTATAATGTCACAAACGATACAAATTTTAGGTTTTAAAGTTGTTGTTTTTTTTATTTCTGACTCAATTAATGACAAAATGTTAAAATTAGTTCTGAAAAACCTTTTGGGTGACATCACCCATTGGATTGTGGACTGCTGTTTTGAAGCCTTGAGCTTGCATTTTGGCCGTCACCATCTTGGTATTTTTGGGCGTTTGCCCACCTATAGTTTGTTTGCTTTGGTACCAATCAGTTGATACATTTTTAAACTTGGAGCAAACTACCCTTGGTTTCTTTGGTTTAACACCTGGAAAAATCCAATTGTACTAAAATTCATCATTACAAATCATGCCAGAACGTTCACTCCTCTGATTGGTTGGATAGATCTGGTGTGGGAACAAGAAAGTAAATACAGGAAGAAGGTCTTGTGTGGACTAGTGCATATTTCGTGCATCTTCATGGTCAAACCAGCTCATTACATTGTTACAGAGACATTGTTTTGTCTGCTCTGCTTACCGAGACACTGCTCTGCCACTGTCTGTCTCCAAATTTCAAGTTATGGACAGCAAGCTTGACTGTCTTTTTCTGTGATAGAAACATTGCAAGTTACTACATCTTGCTGCTCTGCTGCCTAGAAGATTGCATTACATATTAGCTCAGACTTGCGTAGTAGGCCTACACAGGTCATGGTACGCTTGTTTGGTCCGCTCAACTATAGTGCGATTCAACCGAACTTAACAAGGCAGGTGTAAAAGCACCCTTTAGAGCCAAAAGTGACCAAATTTGGATAAAAGGGGAGAGTTGGGGAGGATGATGCGTCTAAGCAAAGACGTATTGTATTTGGTGGCCTTCAGTCCAGTCGGTGGAGTTTTGCTGGCGGGTAAACGTGGACCTCTGGGTACTACCGCTGTTCATCTCGATGTACGGCAGTACACCGTGCTGGTTGAAAATCTGCTATCTCCCCCTTAAGTTACCAGCTAACGCTAGTGCTAACTAGCTGGCTTGGTTAACAGAACATTTAACAAGATATTTCTAGGCAAACAAAATGTTCCAGTATATCTTTTTCATGAAGTGAAAACACACAGTCAGAGGGTCCAAGTTTATACACAGAGAGGCTGTGTCCGTCTCCTAATTTTGTGTGTGAGTGACGGGTGATCTTGCATTGAAAGAAACACGGAAGGGAAGATTCTGCAGTTTCTACACATTTCTGCACTGTATCAACGCTGTAAGATTAGTAGAGATATTGTAAAAAAACATCAATTTGATGGGCCCATGCAACAGTTGTCCTCAGAGGGTTAAGAAAAGAAGGCATGCACCCGAGATGTTACAACATCAATCCAGCTATTTTCTAAACCCACTAATCCTTTGCAGGTGGGCTGGAGCCTGTCCCAGTTCACAATGGTTGAGAGCCAGGGTAATTGCTCATGCAGCCGTTGATGTGAAGAGGTGGGTTCAACTCTTAACACTGGTGCTAAAACTGTTCAATGAATGGATGCAGATACAAATATCTCTGTTTCTTGGCCACATTCAGCCATCACCCCCTGGTGCAGTAGGTGGATAAAAAAAAAAAAAAAAAAAAATGGAAACATTCTTTGAAACTAAAATCAAAAAGGACATTCCCCAAATGCTCCCAGCTGACAGCGCTGGAGGCGAGGTGAACAGACAACACACACACACACACACACACACACACACACACACACACACACACACACACACACACACAGTCCTCTGAAAAATGCATCTCAGAATAGATAGCAATTACACCATCTTTCCCACTGATCCCAGACCTGTGCAATTAACACTTCTATTCCAGAAAAGGTTATTGCTGTCAAAGAGCCCACACACAAACGCACACGCATACAGGCACACACACGCACGCGCACACACACAAAGTTATTAAGTTCTGGTTGTGTGGCTGATATAAGAGGCAGAAAGTTGTTATGCAGAGCTTGATATTTCCACTGAGTTAATATGCAGACCTGTTACTTCACATAGAGCCCAGCATAAAGCCTGGAAATGGCACCACTGAACGCACACACACACACACACACACACACACACAGTGTTAAACAGCCATCACATCCCACGGACTCTCTATCTTCATCGTCTTCTTTCCATCCCTCCCTCGCTCTCATTCTCTCTCTGTCTGAATTCTAAAGAAACGTCCCTAAATAATCTGAAATTAGATCTTTCAAAGAAAACAAAAGTCTTTGGCTTTGTCTGTCTTTTGATGCCTCTCCTCTTAAAACGTGTGTTGTCTACAGCTTCTGCACACTTAATTATAAGAGCATGAGACAGTGAAAGACAGTGGTAGTGGTTGGATTATCACCTAATCTGATCATAATAGGTGCAGGTACAGGTACTACATTACCCAAGGAGCAGAAAGGGACACTTTGATATTCTCTTAATATTAATTTATATGAATAATTTTCTCTGAGGTAGGGTAATAAACTAATAATAACACATCCCCCTATAAACTGAGTAGTCCTTTTTTTACATAATTTTTGGGGGCTTTTCCCTTTCTTATAGTGGATAGAAGGGGAAAAGAGATGGGGGATGACACACAGCAAAGGGACGCAGTTCGGATTCAAACCGGGCTGCTGCAGGACTCAGCCGACATGGGGTGAACTCTCTTACTGGGTGAGCTAGAGCCCCCCCACTGCGTAGTCCTTTGGCAGTATCACAAAACAACTTCAACTCAAGGTCCACACTATACCAAACTGTGTTCATCAGAGTTGCAATGGAGTTGTCACAACCTGGAAATAACAAGTTTGGACCCCAAATACAGACTGTAGAGATGAGGAATATTTATTCAGGGAGAACGGCTACAGCAGAAGGTGTCATGAGCCAGGCAGACAATTAGGCTTTTTTTTAACCTTTATTCATCCAGGTAAGTTGGTTTAGAACAAATTCTCATTTGCAACTAAGACCTGTCACATTCACACCTGGAAGCTACCCGGTACAACCACAGTCTGATCTGCTGGCCTCTGAGCAGCTCCGTTGGACCGGCTTATTTTTGGGGGTTAAGGGCCTTGCTTTAGGTGTCACCGCAGTGGTGGTAATGAGGGAGGGTTAGGGTTAGGGTTAGTTACAATAATAATAATAATTTATACTTTATTAATCCCACAAGGAAAATTAGTCACTGGAGAGATGTCAGAGTGAGGGGGCAGCCCATGGAAAGGCCCCCCGAGCAGTTGGGGGTTTGGTGCCTTGCTCAAATGCACCTTGGCAGTGCCTGGTCCGTATGGGGACTTGATCGTCGACCCTCTGGTCCACAACCCAACTCGCTGCAGACTGAGCTTCTGCCACACATGCTCTTTCACGTGCGATCGCTTCATCCACAGCGCTTTCAGGACTCCTCAACTGCTACTGCTACTTGTTACACACCTGTATTTTTGTAATTTATTTTTTAAAAGTTACTACACAAAACATAATTTCATTTTAGTAGGAAGCATGCATACCATTCTATTTTTCACGAATGCAGTCCACTCTACAGTGAAGTGTAAGTATGCACAGGCAATTTGAAAGGTACGTGGTCAGATTTGTTATCACAGTGTTTTCAACACTGGATAATGCAAATAGACAATGTTCAAATGATATGTAAATGACAACGAGGCCGAGACGAGAGTTACTAAAGAGTTAATCGACACGCACACAGTGTAGTTTGCGGGTCATTTGGGTCCCTGTCTGTTTCATTTTTCATTAAGAAGTTGCTAAATGTAACCACAGTGTGTTTGTTTGTGTGGTCTGGAAGGCTTTGGGGCAAATCTAGTTAGAAATGTAATGTGCATCGGACGTGAAAGTTGAGCAGGAAATATTTTCCATCAGTGCAGCAGACTCCGTCCCCGCAGCTACCTTCAGCGTCCTCAGAAACAACAATGATGAATAGACCCGTAAGCAACTCCCTTTCTATTGTATCTCACACCAGCAGCACATAATCAACTCTTCAAACCATTTTCTCTCTGTATGTGCTAATCAGTCTTTCATTCTCCCTTTCATCAGTTTTGGCATCCATTCTCTCTTTCATATCATATGTTATGAATAGAGTGAAATTGATTTCATGCTACAGGGCCTCGGTCTCGTACGAGAGTAGACCCCAAGATTTAGACACGTGCTTTAGAGGCAACTGCATTGAAGAAAACTGTTTAATTCTGGGAAACAACTCTCAAGAACTCTCTGATCTTCAGGCAACTCGGATTGCAACCTCTTTGTCTTGGTGGAAACAGTAAATGGGCTGAATAAAACAAAAGACAGTGAGATTAAAGAGCGAAAGGGAGCGTGGAGAATCAGAGGACTCGAGGAACGCGGATCAGAACTGCATTAATTGGCATAAACAGTCAGAGGAGGCTGAGACGCTTGACTGCTTGACCCCAGAATCTCCCGATCAGAAACCCAATTAGAGAAAAATTAGAAGAAACTATCACTAGCGTGGATTAATTTTACAGTCTGTTTTTGTTTATTCTTTTATGTGTTGATGATGTAGATGATATCAGTTATAATGGCAGTTTACTCCGGGCTTGGTTTATATTGACAACATTTCATTTCCAGTTTTGTTCAGGTGCCTCCGGATATTCCAACGTCGCTCATTTCACCTTCCACTTTCTTTGTGTTGACATTTTAAACTCTGGTTAATTTCTGAGGACTATGGTAGACTATCTGTACAATCAGAGTTTTTATATCTTAAACAACCTTTAAATGTACACGCTACACCAAAACAAGTTCCCCCCACTCCGGCGCTTAGCCCCGCCCATGACGATTGTGATTGGTTTAAAGAAATGCCAATAAACCAGAGCATGTGTTTTTCAAACAACCCTGAATGCTGTGTGGACTAGCCAGACCCTCCTTCGCAGCGCTGTGGAGGAAGGTCTGGCAATGTGGATTGATGTCCAGATAAGTGCCTGGATTCGACCAAATGAAGGTGCCAGTATCCTAATTCAGCTGTTGCATGACATGGTGACAGTAAAACCTCTTGGATTTATCTACCAATATCTTGGTATATGACTTCCAATGTGTTTTGTATGCATTTTATGACGTAACATTCAGGACTTGATATTTCATTTTTTTGCTCGCCACTGTGGCCGGTGGCGTCCAAAGTTAGCCACGCAGCATTTTCACTTTAGCTACTTTTTTGTGGGAAATTCAATTTTTTATTAAAGTTGAATGTGGTGTGATACAGTGGACTTAGGTAACTAGATTTACGAGCCTTTTAAATTTGAATGACCACCAAAATTGAGACTTCACAACATGTAGGCTATAACACTGCAGTCATGAAATATTCAGCTCTGAGGAGGTTGTTTGTAGTCTTGCATTGCCAGAGCTATCTTCACAGCGCTGTGGAGTACTTTTGGGAAATAAAGTGTGGTTTGTTGGAGAACAGCAGTGCCATGTGTTTGATTCTCATGGACTTAAGCCAAAGTTGAACAAACACTAAACTTATCAGGGACGGTTCATGACCCACACCTCAGACAAAATTTGTACAGTTTAGCTTAACCAACTTTTTCTTTGTTTGAATATACTGTAGTCCGAAGGAGGATTGAAATATCCAGTGATGATAGACGTTTTATCTTCATGTACTTGTGTGTACCTGCAGTAGGCTATATTTGCATTGGGTGTTATGTTAATGTGTGTGTGAGGAGACAGTTTTGTGCAGTGTGTGATAGAGAACTCTCTTATCTTACTCTCAGAAGACAAACATGCCCCCTCATTCTCTCCGACTCCTCTTCTTTTTCTCCTTCTACCTGGCTGTCTGCGAGAGGCGAGAGGAAAATATATTTCCATTATTTACAAAACTAAACAACAACCAATCTTGTCCAATCTGCGTGCCGTACAACTCCCAACCTCCTGACAATCTGCCTTCAGCCGCTGGGAGATTTTCACTCCTGGGGAAAATTACAAGGAGGAAAAATGTAAGATTTCCTCCCCAAAAAAAGAGAGGTTGAAAGTGCAGCGATGGCAGGACGGGAATAATGAGGGCGATAGAGAGGTTATACACCCCGCTAATTAGACGAGGTCTTCACAAGTTCAAGGACGATTTCAATTTAGCTGATAAAGATGAGAGGATGAAGGAAACGGGAGGGATGGGTGAGTCTTTCTACATCTTAATTATCACAGTTTTTGGCTGGTTGCGCCTTGGGGAGTGTGTGTGTGTGTGTGTGTGTGTGTGTGTGTGTGTGTGTGTGTGTGTGTGTGTGTGTGTGTGAGACGAGGGGGTAGCAGGGTGAGTCAGGGCTCAGGAGAGGAGTTGGAGGGCTTCCATGCAAAGCCCTGTTGTCTTATCTGAGGCCGAGTTCAGCTGGGCGTGGCCCAAAAGCTTCCCGGGGTCGACACTTTCCCTTTCAATTACGCCGACACTCGCACAAGGATCCTCAGCCCAGGAGGATCATGGGTAACACCGTGGGTTAAACACACATTGGCTGTCTTCACTTATACATCCATAAAAATTGGTTGAAATCATTTTGACTTGGACTAAATAATCAGGGAAACATTTTGTTGAAGGTTGATTTTTATTGTGTTCATGATACAACAGAGAGCACCAGTTTGAAATCTGATGAATACCCAGCATGCCTTCCCATGTTATCCTCGCTACAGCTCATCTGACTCGAGAATTGCTTTTCTCCATGTAGATGAGGAGGAAGTCATATAGTTTGGCACTGAGTCACTGGTTCTGTTTACACCCACTGAGCTATTTCTTTATCCTTATTGTCTTTTTTATGTCAGGAAAGAATACATTCTTATTTCCTGTGCCGCTCTGCTTTAAATGAACACACAGGGCTGGTCTTATTGATTTTTGAACCCTAGCTGAAATGCTGCATTGAGGTCACCCACTCCACATCTTCAAAACATAATTAAATGGCATCCTATAGGTGCCCTACCACACCTATTCCATGACTTTGTAGTAATGTCTGAAGTTCTATCATGGACTCTATGACATGTTTTGTGGAAAAGATGCCTTGGTTAGCTTGTTTAATTCTTGTGTTGTATATAAAGCCTGCAGGAAGACTCAGCTCCATTTGTGCCAGTTCTCATTAATTGATCACTTTTGACTCTGATTGGCTAACATCTAGCCAATGAGGAGCCTTTACCCAGCGCAACTGGGCGATCTCATGAATAGTAATGAGCTCAGGCAACTTGACATCAGACTGACCAGCTGTTGTAATTGGCCTGATTTTTTATTTCTATCAGTGGCTAGAGCTGACAGAGGAGGTACCAGTTCATTTTCACATTCACCACATAGCACACACATATGGACCTAACGTATTCTAAAAATGTGCAAGTAAAAACGTTTTCTTTGTGACAGGGCACCTTTACATTTCTTAACCCTCATGTTGTCTTCGGGTCAAATTTGACCCTTTTTCAAAGTTTTTTAAAATATCTGAAATAAAGAAAGTCAAAATACGGTTGAAAAATGTTGGAAAAAGAGGAAAGAATCAAAAATACAAAAACTTCATAAAAAAACTTTGAATGAAGCAACAAAAACGTTGAGAGGGGAAAATGTTTTTCATGGACACACGGAAGACAACACAAGGGTTAAATCGGTGCTCAAAGGATTTAGTTTTGGACTTCCATTTACACACACACACACACACACACACACACACACACACACACACACACACACACACACACACACACACACACACACACACACACACACACAAAAATAGTGGTTAAGGTGTATTTTTGTTATTAGGCTATAACATAAATTCCTTGCAAATAGGGCTTTAGTGTTAGGTTACATGAGACCCAGAACACAGAGATAAAAACAGCACACGGAAAACAGGATAACGTAAAGGTGGTTTTAATGAGTGTAGTGGCAAGTCCAACAGAACAGGTGACAGGTCGGGTGGATGGCGGAAGGCAGGCCGGAGGGATCCGTGCGGAGAGGCAGAGAAGACACAGTGAACACGAGAAAACACGAAAGAAAACGGGAGTAAATCCTAGAGCACATAAGACAACTGATACTGAGAGCCACGATACCACATGTGGGTATGTAACAATCTGGCGCCAAAGAGGTGGTCGGGTTTATGAATGGCAGGAGTTGATGAGTTAATGGGAAACAGCTGAGCGGATGACGGCACAGGTGATGGTAGCCACGCCTCTGAGCAGGAACGCCCTCACAGCCAACCAGAAAGACAAAACAAAACAGAGGAAAAGCATGCCAAAGGTTGGGGGAGGACAGCAGACCACAACATTTAGTCTGTGGAACTCCCTTTAGACAGAATAACTGAGCTATTCAAAAAGTTATTTAAGTTATTTATTCCTATACTGATTTGGATTTTAGTCCAACAAAAGACAGAAAGTCAGACCGACTGATTCAACTGTTTAATCAAGGCCGGACAGACATAAAAGGGATAATTCACTGTACAATTTCAAGATAGTGAAACTGGCGCAAATGTCGGTATTGGGGAAATCTCGAAATTGGTGAAATTTTGAAATAGGCGACATTTTCTAAGCAAAATAAAAGAGAGAAAACTAATTGTTTAAGTTTGTACTGTATGTGAACACTGAAGAATTAAATCTACTTCCTGAAGATCATTCAGTTATTTACTTGAACAATTTCATTCTTCTTCTCCTGCACTGCAGAAGTGTGCCTGTCAACAGTACACGCCGTCTGATGCATTCAAATAAATCTGAATTTTGAATGTAATCTTCCCGTGCCTCCCACCCCATGAGATCGGTGTATTTCCTGGGCTCCGCGTCTGCAGCTCGAGGTCTATGGGAGCTTATATCTCCTCACAGTCAGAGTGGGAACAGAGGTGCAGAGAGGCGTAACACACATTAATAATATAATTACCAATCCATTTCACTTACTGTTCCCTCTCGTAATTCTATCATTGGCTGCTGGCCGCATTCAGTAAACAACGTAAATCTAATCACATACATGAGGGGCATCTCATTAAATGGATATGTGTCCCGTTGGAATTACATTAAGTTAATTCCAACATGCTGAAATGTAGAACACACGATTGTGTGCGTTAAACGTCGCTCGCCCGAAAAGAATATAACAGTTTTTAGTTTAGATTTTCCAATCAAGCTTTGACAAAGACTATGACAAAGTGAATGAGAAGACGGCTCCTTAACCTCATGCAGAGGTACAATCTACACAGTTTGGTTTTGACTGTCAAAGTGTGCGTCACTCCAACTCATTATATGTATAGATATGTATAGATAATGAGCTCTGAAATCATCTGGAAGCTCAAAGCATCCCATTCGTTTTGTGAGAGATTCAAATGACGCAAACCATGCACCTGCCACACTAGCATGAGTGCCGCTCGTGTGACAGGAGTCGCCTCGTGTTTCATTTGAAGTCAATGCTAATAATGTTGCGATGTGGATCGGGAGTAGAAGCGTAGGCTCTGACGCTTATGTGGGAAATATAGACAGCAACTGAATGATTTGCGAAATGTGAAGATGTGTGAACATGTGAGTGACCCACAAATGTTTCCCTCCCTCTTCTTCTTTCTCTCTGCACAGTGGGACGCCATTAACGAGATGGACGAGTACTTCAGCCCCATCCACACGTACCAGGTGTGTAATGTTTTTTTCTCAGTTTTTTCCAAGTAAATTAAGTTAGATTTTTAAACACAAACTGTAAAATTAATCACTTTATATTTGTTGGATTATAAGGTAACATTTTTCATTAAATTACACAAATAGAGATTACACAACTCCTGCAACTTACTTGGTAATTCTTCAACGATTTGCTTCAGTATTTATGGCGGTTGTGGCTTTGAGATGGTGGTTTTGTTTCAGTTCATAGGATAATGCTTAACTGAGCATAATTATATCCCATACTGCAGCCAGGGCATGAGTTCCAGACCCAAACGCCAGTTTACTATAAGAGCTTGCCTCCCAACATGCACATGTTCCAGCAAAACAAAAAATGTGTACTTAATGGCTCAATTCAGAATCAAAAAATAACTTGTCTCCCCCCGTTCCTACCATACATATCCATCCCAAATAACGCCATAAGGTCCACCGGAAAGGAGGGACATTGCCTCTCTATGAGCCACAGATCCACAGACTACAACGTTTGTTTGCGTAGATGATATAATATATATACAGTATGTTGCTGCTAGAGTCGCTGATCATAACACCTACTCTGAATCAGGTCTGTAACGTGATGAGCCCCAGCCAGAACAACTGGCTGAGGACGGGCTGGCTCCCTCGAGACGGAGCGAGGAGGATCTACATCGAGGTCAAGTTCACACTGAGAGACTGCAACAGCATGCCTGGTGTACTGGGCACCTGCAAGGTAACACTCAGACTGGGAGGGGAGGGTGGGAAAGCCAGTGGAGAGAGCAGGGGAAACAAGGATAGATTATTATTCAGTTTATAGTTCAAAACCACAGTTTGAGATGAAGTCTATTTAAAATCTCACAAGAGTTCAAAGACTCACAGTGGCCTTTCAACATAATTAGGAAACGAGTTTGACATATCGCTCACTTTACCTAATATGTGAAAAGAGCAAATGGGACCACATAATCGGTCTCTGTGTCTGACAGGTGCACATGCTAACATTACAGCACTTTATCCCGGCAGTACATAATTCTAACCTTAAAAAAACTAAGAAAATGAGAACCTGCCGCAGTTTTAAGGTGGGGTTGTGAGCTAACTTTAATTACCAAATTGACCTGATAAGGCTTTATAGGAATGTAGATGTGAAACCTTGTTGTGAAAACTAGTTGTTTTCCGGTCTTTTTGGTCTGAGGTTCCCCCACAGCCCTGTCAGATGACCTCACGTACTGTACCTCTTCATCAATGCATAATCTATGTTAAACACCACCAACTTTTGATCACATTTTATAATAAGACCACAGACACACATGCATTGCTCCATAAAAGCAGCTATCATCCCAAACACACCTTCAAGGGTATCATTGAATCACATGCATCTGTTTTCGCCGCCTCTCCTCCCGACCATCAAATCTACACGCAGCCGTCCCCACCCTCTTCAACTGCCTCAGACCCGGAGGCTTCAGCAGACGCCATCTTCGTTAGATCCGAAACAGCACCTTGGCCTCCCTCGCTCCTACTCGCTCTCCCAATTAACACACTCCCCTACTTAACCCCAACTTACTATTTACCTTCCCTAACCAGGGTTTACTTCCCCACACCAAACCTCCACTTCACCCCAACTGTCTTTTCCCAAACCCTAAACCGGGTTTGGAACCGCATACAAACCCTCCCCTTACCTCAACTGTCTTTACCCAAACCCTAAACAGCGTTTGTATCCCAACCCCCACTACAACATCTTATCTCCTGGAGGCGGGACCTACCCTGAGCCCACACACAACTCACCATCCAACCTTCTACACCCCTGTCCCCCATACCTGTAATCATAAATTTGTCCTCTTCCTCTGTCCAGTGGTCCCATGATTGGGTCTCGGGTAATAATGCATGACTCATTTTGTGAAAACAATGAACACACATACAGTACTTATTGTAACCTGTTTATTCTCCAGGAAACCTTCAACCTGTACTACTATGAGTCCGACAGAGCGGTAGGCTCGGCTGTACGGGAGAACCAGTTCATTAAGATTGACACCATCGCCGCTGACGAGAGCTTCACAGGGGTGGACCTGGGAGTCCGCAGACTTAAACTCAACACTGAGGTATGAGCAACAACACTCCAGCAGCCCCAAAACCGATTGATACGACAGGCAAATGTCAGTCCAGGCTCTTTGAAGCAATGTCTCACTTTGGATTGTAAGTTTATTCTAATTCTCGGCACGTACGCCTCTGCAGTAGTTCAAGATAAGTTGGAAACCTCTAGAGCCTCTTCCAGTCTCGTCACTCAGGCTGTTTTGTGATCGGTTCTGCAGATCTGTGAAAGAAAACAAACCTGGCTCAGTTCAGTATCATGGGAAATACAATGATATTGATAACCGATTTAAATTTGACACCAGATAGTGGAGCTACTCTTTTATTGATACCTCACATTGTTCCAAAGAGGAAAATGTGAAATACATGGTATAATTCATTGAGCACAATACATTCGCTGCCCTGAGTTAGCTTTAAAAAACACAAAAAGCGTCAGTAGGTTGTGGTATTGTTGGTAGAGGGGCTTTGCCATTGACTCTTTAACCTATTTTCTGTTTTATTGAGGCTGTAGTAGCGTCAAAGGTTGAACATTCGGACAATGATACAAAAGGATGTTAAATACACTTGAAAAAGAACCAAATGGTTTAATCCACAAATAAACAATTAGAAAGAACCAAAAAACAAAGAAAGAAAGAAACGTAAAATTACTCAACACCAGTAGTAGCTGCTTGTTGGAGCTTTCAAGACGTAGAGACAAAATAGCCGACTCTGACTCTTACTGTCCCTCGCGGTCGGTGTGTATGTCACTAATTTGGTGGATGGATGTGAAGGTGGGAGGGTAAGAGCGGTAAGGGAACAAGGGAAAATGTAGGAGGGGTGACTTCACCTGTGTTTGCAATATGTGTAAAACTAACTTCAGTTAAAAGAAAGGGCTGAAAACTGATTTTGGGCGCACTCACACTTGGCCCAGTTGACGTGAACCGTGCCCGAGCACGATTGTCCCTCCTCCCCACTCCCCAGTCCCCGCCAGAGCATGCTTACATCATTACATTGCGGGAAAATAAATGACCACGTTAATTTCAACTTGGGCAAACTTTGAAAAAGCTAATTTGTTGAAAAAGCAAACCATTTTGACAGTTCCGACCTTTGAGAAGACAGAGAAGCAGAAAGTCCAAAATGGAGGACACTGTTGTAGCTCATTAGCCATGTTGCACCATTCACTTTTGCTTAACTTAGTTGCAGTATTAGCTGCTTTCCTAAAGAGGAATGGTTTACTGACAGATGTCAGACAGGGGCCCATGGTACAATTAGGTGTTTTGTAACGTAAGCTAAAGAGCTAACACATTTGTCATCTTACCGTTAGCAAGCTTGTTAGCTTTCAGAGCTTCATTTTCCCTCTTCGTTGACTTTTTATTGAACAACACGGTGTACAAAATGCTGGAGGGAAGTACACAGAACATCGGAGAGAAAATGGAGAGGATAATTTATGGACACAGTACATCTGCCCAATAACCATATATCAACACTTATCAACCCCTGGTAATTATAGGGTGTTGCCTTAAAGCTGTCCTTATAGTTTCATATGCTTCCGCAACAAAGTTTTTAAATAAGGAACTGAATCCGTTCCTGGGTGTTAACAAGATAATCAACTGTGATATGAGATGAAAAACAAGCATATAAAAATGTAAAAACATCTGTGTTTCCGGGATGCCGTTGGAAACAAAGCAGTTGATTAATGACTGCTGCCAACGCAGAACACCACACACCAGTCCAGAGATTAAATTAAGACCTGGTTCTCACTGTTCCACCTGTTTCATTCAGGACCACTGCGGCGACCACTGTTTGAGTTTTAAGTATGAAAGAGTGGGAGAACTTTCCAAACTCTAGGAAGACGTCTAGCTCACAGAGGTTTCCTAAATATGAAATATGTCCATGTATACCAAACAAGATATTACCAAACAAGTTCGAAAAAACTACAGTACCACCTGACCATCTTTTTGTCCAGTTCAGCGGGATGTTGTACCAGCACAAGGTTATTATAGTTTTGAGTTAGTGTTTTAATTTTAATTTTAGATTGAGTTTATCGGAGTGTGTTTACTAGCTCTGGTTCAGTTTTTGGTTTTTTAAGAAAAAGTTTGTTTTAATATTTTTATTTTTTATCTGGGCCAGGTGCAGTATAAAGTCTATAAAGAAGTATGTAGCTGCATATATATATATATATATATATATATATATATATATATATGCTTGGAGAACTGGGATGTTTGATGTTAATCTTGTTGCCCGGAGCAATCTTAGATAATGAAAATATCCACTCCGTTCAGTTTGAGTAGAAAAACTAAAACTTGAAATAATTTGCATTCATTTTTATGTTTTCTACATTCATTTTTTAACCTGGCAATATTACAGTTTCAGTTTAATTTGAAGGTTTTAGTTTTGTTACAGTTGATTTAAGTTTTAGATTTATTTTACTAGAACTTACCTGTTAGAGCTAGGACTGGGTACTGAAATCCGGTACTTTTTTTGGTACCTACCCATGTAGGATGACATCGCCTCTGCAGGTTTTTTAAAGCTATAGTGCGTGGTTCTTCTCTCCTTCATGAGGAATTCTAAGTAATGACAACAACACTGTCGGCGCGTCAATCTGAGCCCTCCTCCACACAGACGGTAGTATGCAATGGAGGACACGGAGGATTAAAAAACATGATGGACTCTTCAGAAGAGGGGATCATCTTCACTTGAGTTTCTACGCGAGAAAGTCGCCGGAATACACAATCTTCTGAACATAGTCATACTGAGAAATACAGAGAGGAAAGTACCAGTCCAGTGTAAGAAGTTAATCATTTTGTGATTTGATCCTTTGTAGGGACGGGTTTCAGAGGGGAGAGGGAGGTGTTCTTCATGTGATGTGGAAAATGTTTTAAATAAATCACAAGGTCTAAGTAAGTAGTAGTACATTTTTTGCTATTGCAGAGGAACAGTGGCAAAAAAAGGTACCATCGAGTATTGGAACACAATTTGAGGTGTCGGCATTGGTACCAAAAACAAGGTGAACGGTACCCAACCCTAGTTCCAGCCACAGTAAAGAATGTTCTCCCCCAAAACAAGAAAAGGGGAAACACGAGCACACCAAGTCAGACAAACACAGTCTTGTTGATCACGCATCCTATCCATTTTGTACTTGCTGTTATTGTCAAAAACCCCTCTCATGATGACCTGAAGTGTGTCTTCTCTTCTCCAAGGTGCGAGGCGTGGGCCCTCTGAGCAAACGAGGCTTCTACCTGGCCTTCCAGGACATCGGCGCGTGCATCGCCCTCACCTCTGTGCGGGTGTACTACAAACGCTGCGTGGGCGTGAGCCGTAACCTGGCCGTGTTCACCGATGTGGTGACGGGCGCCGACTCCTCCTCCCTGGTGGAGGTCCGGGGTCAGTGTGTGGATCACGCAGAGGAGAGGGACACGCCCAAGATGTACTGCAGCGCCGAGGGCGAGTGGCTGGTGCCCATCGGGAGGTGTGTGTGCTCCGCCGGATTCGAAGAGCACAGAGATTCCTGCGTGGGTAAGTCGACCCGGTGCAGTTAAAACGGAATCTGGTGCGTTCGCTGGTTCGGTTTTTATTGTGAAAACTGTCATTTCCTCTTAATTAACAATGTTTTTTTGGCTCTCAACAGCTGCGTCTTGTCTGATCTTTGTGCTCTATGCTCTGTCGTTTTATCTAATGTGTTCTGTGTTGTACTTTGTTTGGCAGATTAAAAAAAATTAACTAATTTCAATTCCTCACAATACTGTAATTGAGTAGTTAATTGTGTACTTTTTCTTTTTAAAATCGTTTATTACATCTATAATTTTACCTTTACTTGACTTTTGATTTAAGTATTATACTTTGCTACATTTGAAATCCGTTACTGATTGAAACAGTTGTAGATTTTCTTTTCTTTTTCTTCAATGTTTTTTCTCGCTTTTTTTAAGTTTAAATTTTTTTTGAATAAAAGGTTTTTAATGTTTTTTTGAGTTTTGTGCCCTTAATAAATTGCAAAAGACTGCCACTTAATTAAATAAGTATACATTATATATCAAGTATAAATACAAAAATTACAACCCCACCTTCCCCGCTGTTAAAAAGTAAATTTCATTTTTTTGTTATTTTTAAACTACTTTTTACTTTTAAAAATGTACTCAAGTAGAACTTGTGTAAATTTTTATGCAAGAAATGTACTTGTACTTACAGTATGTAAAAGATATCAAAGTAAAAGTACTTATACTTTAGTGGAATATTTTTGCACTCTTTCCACCTCTGTTGTTTTGTTGCTAATCTTCCGGCTCCGGTGTCTTGTTTTGTGCTCTGCTTGTGTTGTTTTTTTTTGTTTCTTTGTATTTAAAAAAAGCCTTTTTTTTAACATCGAGCAAATGAGACTACACATTTTTGGCTAATTCTGACATTTTTAAACCATGTAAATCATGCTTTTTTATTTATCTCTCCTATTAAGTCTCCTTCTGAGATAAAGTGAATTGAAACTGGTGCAGAACATGGAAGCAAACCAAGAAAGCGAATTCTGGTGTGGTTTGTTTATGCTGGTAACCATAGGCGCGGATACCGTACAGAGCTCGAGCACCCACATAGCTCGAGCACCCACAGGAAGCACTGCCAGTAGGCTACATTCATTTAAAATTAAACATTGCAGTCGGTGCTAAGTGGAGCATGTGAGCGCTGATCTGTGTCACGAGTCAGTTACACTTCTCATCTCCAATCCTATCTGTAGTTGTGAGAAGTGGCGCCGTCCTGACTTTTTTTTTTTTAAAGGGCGTGCGCCCGTGAGCACCCACGGAGGAAATCATTAATCGGGAACGCATTGAAAACCAATCACATGATTGTGTGAAAGTACAGTACATGTGACTTTGGCTTCAATTCAAAAGCTAAACCATGATTATGTACTCACTCAATGTGCTGGTGTTGGAAACTGTCATGGAAGTGAATACCTAAGCGATACAGTATTTATTTAAACTGTATAAAATATCTAGGTAATTTTGCAAGATCATTTAGTAACCATGGTGAGCAGGACACTTACCTAGAACAGCATATTAGGACCACTGCAGGAAAAAAATAAGAATTTCAGATATTTTTTCATGTACATTTTTGACTTTTTAATCTCAGAGAATATCTCAGTTTTTTCTCGTAAATTCCCCACTTTAATCTCAGAGAAATTCTTTTTTCCTAAATTTACTTAGAAATTCTGATTTCTTTTCTTTGAAGGTCACCCCCCTCCCCGGGCTCTGTACTATTTTGTACCGTATACTTTCTTATAATGACCCTAATACGTCGTCGTAGTTACTACTCCTGAAGTAAAGAGCAGCAATGAGTTAACGTTTTCTTTGGTCCAGAGGAAGGGAACCGAATTAAACACTGGTGTAATTAAAACACTTAAAATCTCCTTAAAAGACCTGGTTCGGTTCTAAGAAACTGTTTAAAAGAAGGCCAAATGCTCAGAGCAGGGCCAGAGGACCACAGGACAGGACGGACAGCGGGAACATAAAACTTTAAATAAAAGGTCTCCTCCACTCCTGCTCAGCTCATCTCCCCTCTATAATAAATAAAATTACAATAATTAAAATATATAATATACACTGTGAAATAGAGAAAAGAATAGGGGGGGGGGGGGAGAAAAAAAAAGAAAAGTTAAGATAAATAAAATAAATAAAATATATAAAAGTTTTGTTGATAAATAAAATGCCCGGTTAAGTACAATTAAATTAAATCAAAATATATTAAAATATATTAAAATAACTTTTTGACATAACCACATTTAGAGTCCTAAAATACTGTTTTAATTACTTGCCCCTAAGGATAAAAAATACACATACCATTAAAATTAGTAAATAAGTGCTTTGAAAAGTGCTTATAAAAATAAAAAGTGCCATGCAATAATAAATAAATAAATAATAATAAAACATTTAAAGGTTAGGGCTAGGGTAAGTGTTAGGGCAAAGTTAAGGCATAGGGTAAAGTTAAGGGCTAGGGATAGTTTTAGGGTAAAGGTTACTTTTAGGGTAAGGTTGAGGGTTAGGGTAAAGTTAAGGGTTAGGTAAAAGTAAGGGATAGGGATAGTTTTAGGGGTAATTAGGTTAGGGTTCATGTGTTCATGACAGTGTCATGTCAATCTTATGTAGAAAACGTCTAGTAAAATGTAACCTACTGTTAAAAAAAGGCAAGCGAAAAAAGTCGTTCCTTTTGACTCGAATGGTGAAATCTCTATCACCCTCTTTTCTTTGAAAAATGGTTTTCTCAACAAAATCATCAGAGCACCACAGCATCCGAGTTGCCCATTTATTTGACTACCTGAAGGTTTCCTCTGAGCTCAGAGCGTCAGCGCGGACGTCTCTAGAATGTAAAAGGCCTTGGAAGCGACGTATGCATTTGGAAAGGTTCTAACCTTTGTGGTGAATCCGAAAGTCTGTTTGAAGTTCTGGCTGTGGATCCTGTGGAAAGTTCAATGTCTGGTCAAAAGCTTTTCTCAAGTAGGTAAATACTGAGAAAATAGCCGTGTGTCTGTCTGACCTGAAGGTTTTCTCTCTCTTTCATTCACCCGATGATGATGAAAAGAGGCGAGACGCTTCAGATGAAAGGATTCTTGATCCTCTCTTGGTTTTCCTTTTTGTGAAACCACATTCTGTTTGTTTTTGTCTCTTTTTGATTTTTCATGGGGGGGTCTGATAGGCTGACCTCATTTGGAGACCTGTGCATATTTGAAGTTGCCATGGGTTACATTAATTAAAACCTATTAATCACAGAGCGATGGATAATTAAACGCTAAAAGCAGTTTGTCAGCTAAACGAGCCGAACGAGACACGCAACACTGGTTCGCTTGCATCCTCCCCCTTCCTCTTCCTCCTCCCGACACAAGCATGTACGCATGCATGCACGCACACGCACACGCGTGCACACACACACACACACACACACACACACACACACACACACACACACACACACACACACACAACTCTCTGTTGTGTCTCACCAATCTAAGGCCAATGACAAACTCTTGGTTCAACACAGTGAGAGCTCCTGGTCAAAATGGGTTTAAAACTGTAGCAAGTGTGTGTGTGTGTGTGTGTGTGTGTGTGTGTGTGTGTGCATGCCTATGTGTGTCCAGTTCAGAGGGGCACTTACAGACTTTCTATAATTAGTTGCAGCCAATTAGCAACAGCACAGAAATGCACAAAAGCAGAGCCCATGAAGAAAGCAGATATAAGTTGGAAGGTAGAAGGACCTTAAGCCACGTTTTGTCTATGGATCTGACTTTATCCACACATTAAGGCTGATTTTAATGTAGGACATGGATGGAAGTTATCGGAGGTTACATATAAAGAATCTAAAAGAAAAAAAAGATACTATTTGCAGTATGACATGATTCTTTGGTTGTAGGTAATGTTTTTACCCTGTATTTTATCTACCATTACATCACTGCAGCTGGAGCAGAAAGTAGATGTTTGGTGGAAAGGGGGTGGGAAAGAAAAAAGACCTCTTCAATATATCCTCCACTGACTGTCTTATCTCTTCTGGCACCAAACTGGGTCGTCGGGCTAATTCCCCCTCGCCAAAGCCAGCCACAGTCACGCACACACGAGACCAGGCGGGGCACGAGATGGTGAAAGGAAGAAAGCTTAAGTGGAGAAGGCTTGTATGTGTGTGTGTGTGCAGAGAGAGAGAGAGAGAGAGAGAGAGAGAGAGAGAGAGAGAGAAATCAGACATGAATGTGCGTGAATATGTGTGTGTATATGAGCGTGCTTAAGTGGTTCTCCCCTGACAAAGGTGCTGAGCTTTGGCTGAGAGCACGACATGGTAGGAGTGTGTTTGTGTGTGTGTGTGTGTGTGTGTGTGTGTGTGT
>NC_048410.1:3061164-3064487 GCF_013103735.1 Etheostoma cragini
GAGTTTGTTGTAGGAAACAACACAAACCACCAACACACTCATGTCGTGTAACAACTGCATCAAAAAAACTACAGCCCTCCTCTTTTATTTCCCTGATTTCTGAAGTCTGATTATATCCATTTCCACCTCTGGTAATTTGTCACGTCACCTTCTTTAGCCGACTAACTGAATGGCTCCTCCAGTCACTGAAGGATTGTGGGATTGTTCCTCTTTGACTCTCCTGTAGTCCACCTCTCCTCCCCGTCAGTCAGAGAGAGACGCGGGGGGAGGAAAAAGGGTGGAAGAGCAGCACGAATACAGAGAGAGGTGAGGAGTAAAAAAAAAAGAAGAGAAATGAAAGAATGGAAAAACAGAGAGAGATTAGGAAACAGTGAGGCGGCGTCGGAAGAGGAAAGGTGTGACTCCGCGACTCATAATGTGATTGTTATCCGTCGCCGTGGCACCGTGGAGAAATGTCAGAGGAATACAGCAGCGAGTGACAAAAAGGATTTAATATTCCTCTATTATATATTTATTTCATCACACACACACACATGCACACAAGTACACGAACGTGCACACACACACACACACACACACACACACACACACACACACACACTCAAAGAGGAACGGAAGGCTTTGTCCTTTCACTGGCCTGACCCCTGTCTCCTATCACTCCTACTCACTTTTGGTATTTGCTTCCTTAAACATAACATCTCACACACATACACGCACGTACGCACACACACACACACACACACACAAACACACACACACACACACACACCTGCAATGGTCGTCTGAGACAGGTTGAAGATTCCTTATAGGGCCTGGGTCCCTAAGGTCTATGTATATTATATATATATATATATATACACATATACACACAAACACACATACTGTATATACACACACATCCACGCACACAAACTGTATACATGACTTTTGTATGATTACTGATTCTCAGACCAATATTTATTTAAATAAATATGCATGTACAATATCAAATGTTGGCATCCCTTATGAATATGTAGTTTTTTTTCATTGAAACAGCAACAAGTGTTCTAGTAATGTTGTAATGATGTTTATATGAACATTGAAAGAGTTAATATATCCAAAACATCTTAACCGCTGATGAAGAATGAATTAATCTATTAGTCATTGTACAAAAAATAATAATCGACAACCACGTCCATAAACAATTATTGTAATAATTTTTAAGCAAAAATGCATTCTATTTGAAGCATTTCCCGGTTTTACTTGATTGGAAATTGAAATTTGTTTTGAAATGGGACTGCTGGTCAGACAAAAGAAGCAATTTGTTGGGATCACGTGGCCTCTGGGAAATTCTGATGGAATTTTCTCCCTATTTTTGGACATTTTTTAGACTAAACAATGAATAAATGAAATAATCTGGGGAAAAAAACAGACTGTAATAGACAGTGTACTCGCTCACGCTTTAAAATACTGTAAACAAAATGTCTTAAAGGGGACCTGTTCTGCTTTTCCTTTTTTTTTGTCAGATAAACCTTCTGGTAGCGTCACAGCCAGTTTAAATAGAAGGCGTGTGAGTTGCTTGCTTCTCATTTGCATAAAGTTGAATCCAAATCTACTTTATGCAAATGAGGAAAATCCAACTCAACTCGCCCCCTCTCGAAAATCTCACGAAAGTCTTTAACAGTAAACCGGCGGTTGTTGATGTAAAATGAAGACAGATTCAGCAACTGCAGCTTATTTCTTGTATTAAATGCTTTCAGAAACACATTCCTGTTAACTATTTTAGGAAAATGAGCAAAAGTTTTCAAACGAGCTGCCATGATGGTCTGTTTTGAAATTCAGACCCAGACAGCCCACGTGGGACACTTTCATCCAATCAGACCAGGGCAGAGCCAGACGTCGTCTCAGCCCAAATCTATGGAGGGTCTGGGGGCATTCTCCATTTACGGCAGCTACACGCAAAATCTTTCAAGTCATTTGACAATAGAATAACTCAAAATCTATCTATCTATACATTATTTGGGAAAAACATGAAAGTCCTGCCACCTAAAAAGATGCACAAATCGTCTGATGTTTCCATATTTTGGTTACATAACATAGGTATGATTGGTCTTTGACAAACAGCATTACTAATCTTGAAATGAAGACAATATTTCCCTTGTAACAAGACTTTAGATCCATTGATTTGACTTAAAAAAAAACTAAAATATTTAATTCTTTTGAGAAAACATCGGGCTGAAGCCCCAGAAGCCACCGCTCTGCCCCCCCTCCGCCCCTGCAATCAGGTGCAGCCATTGCGGTTGTGCGAGCCTGTTTTCTTTGCTTGCCAGTGTTAATTAAAGCCATGAGAAGTTAAAGCATTAGTATCCACTTTAACGGTGTCATAATCGTAAAGCCACCCACGAGCTTTTAATTAACATCAAAAGGGATCAAGCGCGTGTTATATGACAAATTATAATAAAACAGTTACAACGCCAAAAAGCACCTGATCAAGCGCCCGTATTCCACGAGATGGGAGTGGGAATGTGTTGCATGTACCGGCAGCTGTGTGTCAATTGATGTAATTTCAGTTGCATGAAGCTAATAACTTGTATTGTGTGGCATGTACTTAGTGCATTGCTGCTACGCGTCTTTCATCCGACTCCCTCTATGATTTCCTCCAGACTGCAAAGTTCCTAATGAAGATGCAGTTAAGTGATTTGGGGAACAGATGATGTTGGTGAGAACTTCATTATTCCTCGGCTCATGGCCACTTGAGTGGAACACGTTATTCATAATTGCTGTCAGAATCAACTTGTGTCGGCTCGCTATCGAGATCGTACAAGGAGCTCAAATTGAAGCGGTCTCACGAGAGGGTGTTGCTGGGGAATACGAAGTGATCAAATTAGTTCCTTCCTCCTGGCGGTTTGTAAACAACCGCTGATCAACAACATGGTTACTGTTCGGAGGCAAATGACACAGAGGCTGCAGGAACACACCCACACTCACAGCCTGGGTGCAGGAAGCCACCTGGTGTGAACACGTAGGCACGTACTTTACACCGAGTGACTAGTATGAATCCCCTAAAACCTTTTTTACCAAAAAGTTATATTAACATCCTTTAAACTGTGAGGAAGGTGATCACTCTTTCTCTTAAAGGACATTGTTGTTGTTTGTTTAGTTGTTTCTGTTGGTTATAACAACAGACAATCTGGGAATGCCAACATTTACATTATAATAAGACAGATAACTTTATCATTTTTTTTGTTCTTTTTTTTCTACAATGCCCTTAAGCATGCTAATTTGAAACTAGCCTTGGCCTTTAGTTTTTCTAACTAGCCAGCCTTAAAGGTCCCATGACATGG
>NC_048410.1:3064587-3100151 GCF_013103735.1 Etheostoma cragini
ACACACACACACACACACACACACACACACACACACACATGCATACCCATGTTACCAGCTTCACAAAGACGCACTCTCACAAACAAATCCTCTTATGTGCCGCCCCTGTGAATGCCTTATGAAGGAATGAAAACACACAACAGGCCAAGAGCTACTGGCTAAATTATTGATTGAGTGTGTGCCACCCTTGGCCCGCGGTAGCCACCCATGTCCCAGTCCAGTGTCTAGGAGCTATTAGTGCTGACAGTAAAGAGACAGGCAACATGATAGCAGATCACTGAGAAGCTGGCAGCCTCCTTCTGACGCGACTGCGGGACTTCTTCAAATGATTTTCTGCCCTGACTTCTTGTTGAGTTAAACTGATGTGCACACAGGGCGCCGTCATTTCTTCTTCTCCCTCTTCCAGGCCACCACTGAAGGGAACAGAGTGTGTATGGATGTGGATGGTTGAATGTACCATTGTGTGTGTGTGTGTGTGTGTGTGTCTTGAATTGCAATGAAGTTGGCATTTAAAACAGGGGGACCAGTTGCGACATTGTCAGTAGGGAGACTAAATTTCACTCATCCATCAACGTCAGTTGATTCGGTGGATACGTAAAACTAAGGACTATAGAAATATTGAAAGTTCATGCTGCGTAATTTGTCATTTCTCATTGAAAAAAGGCTCGGATGCAGTCTGGTAAGATGCCAATTGAACATCTAAGTGGCTCATTTCTGAGACAGCTATTTAGGCATTGGCAGGCTGTGTCAGACGCTTCTCCTGGGCATCCTGGGCCAGAAGGACCCCCTACGGGGCCAGGGGAACACAATAGAGCTGTGGGTGCAACAGGTGTGATCTTGCATTGTGTTAAGGAAAGACACCACACGCCAGTATTCCCAGTTGATTGGGTTAGTTCTGGTGAGCAAACAGTGGGGTCACTGGACTGTTCTTGAACATACATCCACGGCAAAAAAGGCACTAGACCCATGGAAACCCTCGTTACCACACACAACACACACAGCTTAGTACGTGGCTAATTTGGCTAGCAACATAGTCTACATTCTTAGAACAAGAATGAATATGTGAATCGACAATCGACAATTGCCCTTTTTCTTTGTCCATAGTTCATAGCTCCTCTATGAACATACAATATACTGTACATCAATATAATTAACAAAAAATGAACAATCTCTTAAAATAATCTGCACAGTGTTATGTACTAGAGGTGGGGTGGCAGTAGAGAGTTGGGTTGGGATCTGGAGAGTCGCTGGTTCAAGTCCCAATACGGACCAAAGTACAGAGTGTGGAGAGATGCCAGTCCACCTCCTCTTGAGCAAGGCCCAGTACCCCCCAAACCGCCAGGGTGCTGGTCCAGCTGGCAGCCCACTCACTCTGTCATCTCTCTATTTGTGCATGAATAGGTCCTGTGTGTGTGTGTGTGTGTGTGTGTGTGTGTGTATCAGGCCTATGTGTAGTGATTCCTAACAAAACAGAGTGTAAATTGTAATTTCCCCAATGGGGATCAATAAACAGCATGAATTATCACTTAACATAACATGTGTCATTCCATTAAAAATAACCGCTCTCATATTTTGAAGGGGCCAGTAACCAAAGTACACAAGTGTACACTTCTGGTAAATAGCAAGTGGAAGCATTAATGCCCGTGTTAAATGGGCCCCTAATGACCTCCGTGTTCCTCCCCTGTATTTTGTTTGCAGTCCGTGGCGTTCATAGGATAAGGAGACCGTGTTCCCCCAAAAAACGCTCACATAGGTCGTTTGTTTAAGCTTAAATATGGACTACTTGTGTCTAAACATAACCAAACTGCTTTTATGTTCTGTCGTTCAGATATGAGGATGGACAACGCTCCTGTGGGTTGTATCAGAGGCTAGGAATAAACATCCTACATCGGCATATGGTTGAAAGGACTTGATGAGGATAAGGCTAGAGATGTATTATACTGTTTTGAATTTGGGATTGAGTGAAAATAAAATACAATGTTTATTCATGTTAATAGGGGAAAAGCTTCCCACCTCCATTTTTATGTTAGGATAATTTTGAAACATTTTGTCAGCTCACGTCATGTTAGAGACATTTTAGCATTTTAAGGAATTCGTAATTTCATAGGATTTTCATAAATGGTTAAGCAGTAAAGTAATACACTTTAAAAGAATCCTCATCTATAAATGTCTTCGTGCATTTTTTAAATAGCAGCAAGAATCTCAGACCAGTTCACTACTGTATTATTAACGGGAATCCAGCCTATTATTAGCAAATATAAATTAGCTTATTTGTGATAAGAATAAAAACGTGAGACTGGCCTATAGGTCACTAAGGGAGTCATCCACAGATTAAATTAATCCCAAAAGATTCACTGTGCAACATTTTGTGTAACATTAAAACATGATTCAAAACAACAATGCCAACAATTATTACTTTAATAGCTTATGCACTAAAGAGATCTGGATAAAGGCTTTGGGCTACCCACATGTTATTGTAGGCCCAGTTTAATACACAACTTTACTTTATACTATATGTATATAGTAGGGCTTCCCTCCTCCGTCTCAGTTTCAGTAAAGGGGTCCTTGGCTTAATAAATGTGGAAGACCCCTTCTACCCCTTCTACCCCTGTAGAAGACTTGTTGGTCCTCAGAGGAACTTTTGTCATCCTGAGTAGTCATTAATTGAACAAACCCCAAGACATTCACCCAAAGACGTGAGTACCAAAGTTGTTCTGTCTGTACTTCCCAGTCCAAATGTAGACTTGTACCTTGTTTTGCATGTTAAGTGCGTGAACTTTGATTTGTTTTTTTATCATTCTGAGACAGATGTGTCAGGACTGGATCTGTCAGGCAGACCGGCTGTGACCATGATAACGCAGTGTGACTCTTGCCTCTGTGAAGCAGCAGCAGCAATATTTTGTCCTTTTCAAACGTGTATTTAATCAAAAACACCTGATTAATTTCCCCTCCGATGCATTGCAGCAATTGCTAATGTCGGAAAAGGTGAAAAGTTTAGTCTCCTCTTCCCCGCTGTCTTTTCCCTCTCGCTTCCCTTTCCGAGACACACACACACACATACACACACACACACTCACACACATACACACCCTTCACACTGTCTGATCCGCAGAATGCCTGCCTGTTTTGTAGCCTTCCCCTTGACTCTCTCCCCACTCCCCTCCCGTCGTCCTCCCCCTGTCCTCCCACTGCCTCCATCAGACACAGTTTAATGGTGACAGCCATTCAATCGGATAATTAACATCCGTTTAACGCTCATTAACCGGGATGTATTTGTCTCGTTTGATTCGTAATTACCAGGCCCTTTTCACAGGAAAACACTTCAGTAATGTTTCCTTTGTGATGGCTTCATTGATGGAATTGATTTGAACACAGCAGGGGGGCCAACAGGGAGGCTAAGGGAGGCAGGAATGCATATGGACCGAAGATACTGACGCCATACTTGTCATCTCTCTCATATAAATCTTCTTCAGGCAGACAGAAATTCAGAAATGGAAAGTGCAAGGAATACAACATATTACAAATGTCTGTAGCTATGACAGACAAAATTAAAAATGTACTGTGCACATAGAAAAGTATATTCCAAGTTTATCAAACAGTACAAAGATGTGAACTAAATTAATTCTCAAAGTATTAAGAACAAAAAGGCATATTTTCACCTCATATTTTTTGTTTCTTTTTTTTCAGAATTAGGGTTAGGCTCTTTTTTTAAGGTTTATCTATCGTTGTGCACCAATAAATTCTTTGCATACACCCAGTCCAATCAGTACATTTGAAACCTTTTTGCATTAAATGATTTTCTTAGCCACCAGGGGGCAGCGCAAAACATAAACGCACCATTGACAAATAATCCCCTTACAGAGTTGATGTGGCTTACGCATTAGCAAAATTGGCTTTTTATTTCAAGTGTGCAATGCCACGTGATATTTTTACATGCAAAGGACATCCCCCCAACTAATGATTGACAATGTTTCCTTTTAGGGATAGTTCAGGTGCTGCCGGAAAAATTCCGCAGGATGTTCCTAATTTCTGGTTTAAATTAATGCCAATAAACCAGAGCACGTTTTCCTCTGATCCCCAAATGCTGCGTGGACTAGCCAGACTTCCTCCGCAGCGCTGTGCAGGAAGGTCCGTCAATTTGAGACTATGTTGACTCCAACACAAACAAGCTAAAGGCATCCATCTATCATTCCTAAAGGACCCTTAACAGCCCCATCCCTTCCATCCCCAAGCACGTACACACACTACACACACCTGGACACACTGAGTAAATCAGGCGCACCTCAAATTGGAACGCCACACTCTGTTGAGGCAGAGTGGCAATCCAGCTGTTAGCATCTGGACCTGCTATGTAAGAGGAAGGACAATGTGGATGGTAAGTGTCCCATTTCCACAGCTGATCTCGCAGACACATTCATCCATCACTCCGACAGGTCCCGCGGCTCGTTAGTGGCTTCATATGTTCCCCAGGGAACCAGCTAAGCAGCCTTTGGCTAACTTTGGAGTGGTATTTGGAGTGCACTTGATTCCTTGACAAGGGCGATGCTGTGTGACGTCTAGGACATTGGGACTGGATATGTTTGGGAAGCATATGTAGTACCTTAAGATCGGCTCTTTTTGACAGAAACATTTTAAAAGTTTACATTTGTGACATTTGGTGTTCTAAAACATGGAGAAACTGAGCCACAGACGTGTAGTGAATCAGTTACATAACATAGGCTGCAATAGGGGCGAAGTGCATTTAGGTGTTCAAGCAGCATGCCTGACTTTTATGTGACTGACTATTTTAGTATGGAAGAAAATGTCTTAAAACGTCTTAATAAAAACAAAGAAATATATTAAAATTTGTGCAAAAGATGTTATTGCGATTAATCACATTAATGTCATAGTAACATACAATTATTTGCGACTTTTCGCAATTTTTTCTCTATTCTAAATGTCCCTCAATTTCTTTTTGTCCAATTATTTTTTCTCATTTTTTCGCTCTAATCAACATTGAAAAGTGAATTTCTAATAAGGGTACATGAATTATCATGAATTCATGCATATCATAGTATTAACGTTGAAGATGGACCAGGTCAGCACTTTAATTCAAGGGCCACAAACGAAAAGGTATTAAAATTACAGTACTTTTCATAGCTCTATGTACAAATGGATCATGAGAACAAACCTCGCCACAACAACAGACGAGAAGATTTTTGTTGTTGTTTTTAATAAGGAAATGCATTTGTTGTAATATTGTGTGTGTTATTTTTATTATAGATTTCTAGATGCACTTAAATGTTTCCTTGAAGCAGATGCTCGGATCCAGCACTGGGCACTGAACCTGAGCTTTCAGCAGCCGACCTAGGTTGCACTTAAGACCCCGCTCCACCTCGCTCCTCCCTCAGTCTCCTCACGCGTGGGACGATGATGTGTTTTTTCCAGCTCCCCCTCTTTTCCAATGTATTTATTTACCCACTTATACAGGGAATAAATCAAGGTCAGCACACAATGCCGCACACGGCAATTAAGATTCATTGTAATGCAAATTCCCCCTGTAGCAAGTGCACTTTGTTGACAGGTACTGACACGCTGGGCAACGTGCAAACAGCCGCACACAAACACACACACACACACGTGCAAAGACACACATTTGCCAACTTACAAATTCTGTAAACAATTTATTGAAAGGAGGGCGACCGAACAGAGGAGTATGTGTCTCCTCACACCACATTTTCTATTTCTATTTCATATCTCTGGTCGGAAAAGTTCTCTGCTCATCAGTATTATTAACAGTGTTGAGTAGTAAAAATTAAACATCTAACCTGTAAAGTGTAAGGTAATTGAACTTTTCTTTTCATGCTACTTTCTACCTCTACTCCACTCAGAGATAAATATTACTTCTTACTCCACTACATTAATCTGACAACTTTAGTAACTTTACAAATTGAGTTTTTTGCACATAAAACACACGTATTGTATAAAATACTGTTTAATTGAATCCCTAATAAGCACCTTGCAGGCTTTTGAGAAAGTCATGCCTCTCGTTATGTGTTTGTGGCATTAATGAGAGGGGGTGTAGCTGGCAATATTTTGGATTGATTTACGTTAGACCAGCTGCTGTTTGGTTTTTATAAAATAATTCACAATATTTCCCTTTTTGGTCTTTGACCTTCTCACTTGCTTGTTAGTGATTGTAGTTTGTAAATCTAAGGTAGTCTACTGCATTCAATCTGAGCGAGAATGCAACACGTAGTTTTGGCTTTTATCCCATACGCGACAGTCTACAATCCTTTTTTAAAATGATAAAAAAAACAACGTGAAAGAAATGAAAATCACTGTAGTCTATTTTAACACAATTGAACACATCGATCATTCTGACCGGAAACAAAAATTTGAATTTTCGATCCTTTTTTTCGGTCAATGAACGGTTATTATTGGACAATGGAAACTGGATCGTTGGATGGTTGGATTCGTCCATATTGCACCGCAGACGCCACCACTTACCAAGCATTATAATGTAGTGTATACTTCATTAGGCCTGCTGTGGACACAATCTTTGCAGTCGGATTAGGAGAATAAGTAAATAGTCGTGACTTTATCCCAGAATACTCACATTATCATTAGCGTCCAGACTTTCAAGAAACATTGCTGTGAATGTTGCTCCAACTGAGTTTTGGTTGTTTTTGCTCAACAAGGAAGGGTTCTTTTTTTAACACATAGACATCAACACTTGTGTTCTATGGTGCTGATATTACTTTAATGCCTTTCCTGGACACTGCTGACGGTCTTTACAGCCATCTGAAGGCAGCCGGAATCTGTTCCATACGCAGTCTGGAACTGGAGAGGGAGATGGATAGATAGTTATTTATAGTTACATAAATAGGTAGATCCATTCTCTCCAGCCAGAATGAGATGACACCATAACCCCTCATGCTTATGTGCACATCAACAGACTGACGCATTGAAAACAGTTCACACGGCTTGACGAAAAATTATGAATCACCTACAATGTCTCGCTCCGCTTAGAACTCCCTCGGGGCCGTGCGTTCCTGACAGACTTTCACCCTGCGCTCGTCATCTTTTTTTGAACACGGCTGGGCAAAAATTGTGCCTGGATTTCCACATTTTTAATTATAATAGCCTACAGGTGTGTGTATCAGCACTTTAAAGTTTTTATTTTAAAGGTGACTGAACAACCCTGTAATGGATGGGCCGTGTGAGCGGCCATACATGAAAACAAACCATTAATTCATTAATTCAGTCATTTACCACACATGAACATGGAACTGCCCTTATTTGCTCACTGTTGATTAAAATATGATATCTTCTGAAAAGTTTTTCCATGAACAGACGTATGCAAATCCCTGTCATGCTGGGCTGACACGCCGAGCAAATCCCATCTGAGCCAAGCCAGCACGTGTGGATGGAAAAAGCCTAAATTGCATCTTCTCATTGTATTTTTCTTGCCTTTTTAAAACCCCTTACAAACAACATGGACCCGGTTTACACAGTAAAAGTTAGAGGCCTTTAATCCAAGCTGAGACAGCCGTGTACACATCATCAACATCCTTTTCTCCGCTGAAGGCACAGAAGACAGACTGAGAAGAACTGCCCCTGATGAGTAAAAGTGATCTTCCTGTGTGGAATTAAAAGAGTGCCTCTTCCTTTTCTGTTATATTTTGTAAATCTGTGGAGAGAGGATGTCAATAGCAGGATTTGAACAGCATCTCTTGGTCCTCACAAAGTAGTGAAGTTCAAATGTAGTTTTCAACCACTAGCAGCGGTTATAGGCGAAAAAACATCTTAAACTGAGGCTACATTTACATGACTACCTTTTGGATTAAAGACACTTAAACACTTCTGACCCTGTTTTGGTTTGGAATCTCCGGAGTTTTGCTGCAGTCTCAACGGCCGCAAACGGTGACCTTTGGCGACACAGACACTGACGCCAACGTTTCGCCGCCTGATTGGGTCACAACGTTTCGTTCTCTACCAGCGATGGGCGGAGCATACATGCTGCCTCCTGTTTGCCCAGGCGTGCGCGATGCCCAGTATATGAGAATGTGTTGATGAGACACACGGTTTAGGTATGTTAGTTTAACCCTCATGTTGTCTTCGGGTCAAAGTTCACCCGTTTTCAAAGTTTTTTATTTTATTTACGAAATAAAGGAAGTCAGAATACGGGTGGAAAATGTCGCAAATGCAAAAAAATACAACAAATGTATGAAAAACTTTGTTAAAAGCAACAAAAACATTGAGATAAGGGGAAAAAGGAAGACAGCACAAGGGTAGGGGAGATAAGGGCTTCTACTTGATCTAAAACACTTGTGTGCATGGGGATCGCTTTTGGCCCAAAGCTCTGCTTTAAAACCAAAATGGAGTAAATTAAAAAATGTCAACGTATCCTGAAATACATGCAAAATCTCTTTGCAAATTTTGCATTACTAACTAAACTCTATGTTAGTGTGCAGTTACCGGGCTGTGGGTGAGACGGAACAAAGCATCGTGATAGTCCAAGCTGTTAATATAAACTTTACAAGACTTTGGCACAGTTTGTGCTAAATGAAAAAGCACCCACTTCCTGTTTTGTGCTGGAAAGCAATCCATCCGATTCCCTGTCCAATCTGACTTGATGGCACGCAGAAGTCAAATGCCAAGCAGAGCCTGCCGATCCTGCTCAGCCCTGGTTTTTATTTCACTAAGATCTCCAACGATGATGCGATTAATTGAAGTTAAATACTACAAATGAAAAGATAAAGGGGAAATCAGGAGAAAACAAATGACCTTAGTCTTCAGATACAGAACACTTTAATAATCCTCCATTATTTACAGCCTATCCCGTCCTTGTTAACAAATGTTAGAACAAATCCGAGTTGCATTCCACTGTCTTCTTTAACTGTAAATAATAATAAATCATATTATAGTGATTGCTTTCCCACAAGATAACCATGGATGTCTCTCGGGGCCGAGCAGGCAGAGGACACTCCCAGACTGAAGATAAACTGGCGACATCGAACCTGTCTTATAATTAACACTGACAACATCATCCTTGTATTATGACAATATTTCACTCATTAATATGGCAATATGGAGGGTTTCAGGTCAATCCCTTTTTGTACTTAGAGTCACTTGCAAGTAAACAAACTTTAATATAAGTGGCTTCAGTGGTTTCTGTCCATTCTTAATAATGAAATTATGTAATAAATGAATACTGTACATAACTAACAACAATAATCAAAACAACATGAGTGTGCTTGTAATAATGGGTTCAAGTCAAAGTCAACTTTATTGTCCATTCTGCAATATGTGGCAAACATACAGAGCAATAGAAAATATGTTTCCCTCCAAACCAGAGCGCACTAGGACATGTATAATATAAAAGATGAGTTATAAAAACAGTACCTATGAAGATAAAAAAGATAATGTATGCAGTATATACTGTACACATGTATATAATTAAAAAAGATAAATATATGTACAATACAGTAATACATTCTAAATAGTGCAAATTTAAGGCGAAACCACGCAGTATAGAAAACAAGAGATAGGTTGTTGTATTGTATCATAGGTTGGATTTAGTAGCCTGATAAGTGAAAGAATAAAATGATTAGTTTTCCCTGCAGGCGTATAATCGCACCGACCTGACGCCATGACTACGATTCAATGGAAAGTGCGAGGTCAGGTTGAGTAAACATTTTTCAGCTTTGTGAACCACTCGTTTCTTCCAAATAGAGCCGAGGTCTCTCTGCTGAGCTCCGGTGATCTTGGAGCAGACCTGAACAACGTTCTTCAGGCAGGGTTTTTATCCGTCACAGACAACCCATTAACCCAGCGCACAAATGAAAAGGTTAAAAGACTCTCGATTAAGGTTTGATAGAAGTTACATAAGCGTTTTCTTGCTGATACTGAAAGAGTTTATCTCCCTTAGCAAGTGAGTGCTCTGCTGTCCCCGTGGGACTAGACAGTCAAACTGTTCCCAGATATTTGTAATACTGGACGCTTTGTACCTTTTCATCATGTATGATGCTCGCTTCCCATTCAACACTGCATTTTATGAAGTCAATTATCCATCTTATTTTTCAGTTTTTGCCCCATTTTAGAAATAGGGTTTGAAAATGGTCATTGTTCCATTTGACAAATGGAGGAAGGGCAGCACTGTGATCCCAGTGGTGGCTTCTTGTGATGATGATGCTGGGACATTTTCATTTACACAGTCTCTAAAGATCCTTGTTCTATCCAGCGCACCAAATGAGCAGCACGTCAGAAGTGAAGTGAAAGGTTATCACAGCTGGTCCCGACACAGACCGCCTTCTCTCTGTCTTCGCACATTCACCTGAGTGCTGATAAATTCATGTTGCACGTGGTTACCGTGGCTGCATCGCACACACTGTGTGTTTGCGTGTGCTTTGCATTTTCATAACATTTGTGTGTGTGTGCGTGTGTGTGTAAAACTCCCGGTGAATCTGTCAGAGACTTCAAAGCGCCCGCCGCCTCTCTCCTTGATGAACGAGCTGTTCCGATGTTTATCGTGACCTGCTTTTCAACTCAGGGGCTTCACAGAAAACATCAAGGGATGGAGGGATTAACGGGATAAAAAGGAGGAAGAGGGAACAGTCTGGGATTAATATTGCAAATAAAAGATAGTTTCTGGCTCGTGTGGGGGCCGTGACGGTGACAGAGAAGAGAACCACGTCCCCCAGTCTATTCATCTACAGCAGGGGTCTTTAACGGTTTTTAGGCCAGGCGACCCTTGACTGCTGACAGAGAGACCGAGAAGTGACCCCTTACTGCATGTATTGTACACAAGTGAGTTGAATATTAACCTGGGCCGAATGGATGAAAATTACAGTATTTTTAGTGTAACTAGAGCCACATGTGCAAGACTCCATCCACAGTCTGCATTACCAACAGACACCTGAGCTGCATCAGCTACAAAACTCCTTCCTAACAACTCAACTCTTAACTCGTCTATGAACAATCCTCACTGAGATAACACACACTGTCACTCAGAACACACACAGAGTTAAAAACACACACACCGTCAACCCCAATACAGAACCATTACAAACGTTCTCCTCTTCTCATCATCTCACTTGCAATAATTTGAATGACCTCACACTTTTCAATTTGTTTTTATAAAGAAGAGTAAAATTCTTTCACGTTTATTTTGATTTAATAGCACAAGTTAATAAGGTAAACAAGAAGGAATGATAATCAGCAGTTTTCTTCAATGTATATTTCAATTTTAAGTTTTTATTTATAGTATCACATCATAACAACAGTTATCTTGAGACACTTTAGAGATACAGTAGATCTAGACCACACGCTATAATTTATAAAGTCCCAACAATTCTAGCAAGATGAAATCATGGTGCGAGAGTGCGACCATGCGCAGTGGCGAGGAAAATTTTCCTTTTGTCTTTATTCATTTACGTAAGAACTAGAACAAAAATAAAATCTAAAGGTACGCATAAGTAAGAATTGTGGGTCCAATCCTGCCCCTCATCAACATCTCATTGGACGTCCTCTCTTGCCATCTTCTATAAATACAAATGAATATAAATGTTTCCATTGCTTCCACCTCCATTACTTTCTGAAAATCAGTAAGTGTACCATAATTGTAGTGTTCTGTACCTCAGGCATCTTACCTGGACATATTGGTAGCGTTGCTCTTTGTTAACCAGTCGTGACAGTGGCGTCTTTCTCCTAACATCGTAGGATATAGTGTGCATACATTAACATATCGACCCATTCATGAGAATTTTTTTGTTTGTTTGAAGTTTTATGCCACAGCTTCAACCCCTTAGAAATGTAATGCAAATTAATTAAAGGCTCATTATCCTAGTTCTTCGCTCAAAGATTAAGACATTCACGCTAATTTTACACCAGGTTGGTAATAAGCTCCAACATGTGGAATGTGGTGCTGTAGATAGCTGGATAAAATACTAAATGTAATCTAGCATTATAAATAGTCCGCCAGACATGTAACAATTAATGTGCATCTAATATATTTTTCCACAGTGGGTTTTTTATCAACAATTTGTGAGAAAACTCCTACTCCCTTATTATTAGGATTAATATTATTAGGGGTTATTTAAGCTGTCAGAGGCAGCAGCTGGTAGCAAGCAGATAGATTTAGTTTCTGCAAACATCTGCTGCTACACGTCTAGGTCGTCTCATGTAACATTGATCTTAAAGGAGATCTATTATATACTGTTTTCAGGGTCATTAAATTATTAAAGATCGTGCTCAGAGGTATTCAGCTGGCCTAGACAACTGAATATGGCAAAGTTTCAGCTGAAAGAGAGAGTATGGACCCCTTATGATGTATGCTGGGAGGCCCGTTTCTCGGCCACATCAGAACGCCTGAAGAACTCCAGCAACTGGAGTGAAACCCAGCGTCTTCGGGACATTGTCCAACTCGATTTCTAGACGTTGTCTCTATGTTTCTGCTATTCTCTGTTTCTCACCTTGCAAGCCAAACCACGGTTTGGCGCGGTTCCTGAATGTATCCCACCGTGTGTGTGTAAAATCCTTTGTTTTGTCTGTCTTTATGGACGGGAAGATGCATGTAGCATCGTTTAAACATTTTTTATGGACTTTTTATGGCCATAAGTTCCTCTTCCTCGCTACTCGATACTGACAACAAGGGCGCAGACATGTTGCACTGTGGTCCCAAAAAAAGCGGCTATACGATTACGCGAGGAAAGAACTATTGCCGACTTTAAACAGTAATACAAAATAAACTACAGGATTACACATGGACAACTTTTATTATCTCGCCCAAAATCAATAGATATTTTTATCAGAATGAAAATAACTGAGTGCCCCCCCCCCCCCCATATATGGGAACGGGAATAAACATAAAACATCTTATTATCCTATTGCTGCACATATTCACGGCCCCAACTCGTCTTATCTGGGGGGGAGGACTTGCCATGGGAGAAAACAATCCTTCACCCTGATCGGTACGCATGTACCCAGAATGCACTACTCAAAACTAATACTTACTTGTCTTTATGCTAAGGAAACAACAATCAAAGTCATAGCACCTTTTTGTGTTTTTTCAATATGTGTCAGTTTTCTTATAGTACAGGATGATTTCTATTTTGGATTTCAACTTGCTTCAGTTTGCACAGAACACCAGATAATTCTCATTTTTATTTCCCCTCGATAGCATCTAATAAAAAACCTGAAAAGGAGATTCATGTTTGTTTTATTCATTTTAATTTTAGAGTTTGCAGTGTTTTGATCCATCCACATTGCTTTTCTCTCTTTTCCATTTCTATTTCAATTTCACATGTCTGTCAACTCTTAATCCTGCATAATGTGAGAAGACTTCTCACTGCCAGAGACTCCAGGGTACATCTGGTCCCTCACAACCGGGGGTCTGTGCCAGTGGGAGGCCAGTGAGGGGTCAGGGTGGACAGGGCAGCAACCTTCGAGATATTGTGAACCTTCACACACACTTTTAAATGGAGAAAAAAAATGCTTCATGAGGGTGATAACCACAGCGTGCTCCAATGAACAACTAGTTGGAAATAAAATGGCTGTGAACAACACCGCCTATCAAATTAAACACCATTATGCAGGATATCATTAGAAATCTAGTAGCATGGTTGAATTGCACATCCAGAGTTTGTGCGTGTTTGTGTGTGTGTTTGTGTGTGTGTGTTTCTGCACAGCCATGGTGTCATTATCAGGTTCAAGCATGGGAAGTGTTCCCTTCTTTTCAAAATCTTCTGAAAATGTCTGTCAGTAATCCAGAAGACATTTTAGCTATTCGTGCTGTTATTGTTTCGCTTGTGTTGCTTATCCAATTTAATGGTTCTTTCAGTACCTTTGATGTCTAAGCACCTGCTATGGCCCTCTAAAAACTTAAGAAGGAAAGGTTAGGGGGAAACAGTGCATCTGTAAACTGACACTCAGCATTCTGGGGGAAAGATAAATTACACCGCGAGGAGGAGCAAACGGGAGCACGTTGGTGTTTGCTGCTGCTTTCTGAGTGTATGTGAGGTTTACCCCTGCCCCATTTACTATAGCAGAAGCCTATTAACTGCCTGAAAAGAGAATATATTTATCAGTGCCCCCTCCATTATTAATCAGTGCCGAGTTAAAAGTGAATATGTATCAGAAGAGCTGAGGTTGAAACACGGGCTGGATTCTGAGGGTCTCACTGGGAGTATCAACAGTGCAGAGACTTTTTAAGCCCAAATTTGAGCAGAAAGAAGTATGACTTTCATCTCCCCTGCTCCACGGTCTCCACGGTTACAAGGCCTGTAATTATACATAGATTTGGAGGGGGAAAAGGGGGAGGGGGTGTGTCCTAAAATGAATGCTTAGGAGGAGATGACACAGTTTTGAAATAGTTGAAGCTGTCATTTGTTTTAGAGGATGTTGGACTCAAATTAAATGGGTCCTAAAACCAAATCATTTAATTAAAAAAATAATAAAATCCATACCACAAAAAAAGGTGTCCAGAGAACAGAAGGAAAGTCCCAAAACAGGACAGGCAAAACACAGAACGGGGGCCAGCACTCCACTGACAGGGACAAACGAGAAACACCAAACAGGATCTAACAATCCAACAAGAGACAAAGACAAAGGGTAATGAGTAAATAAGGACCAGGTGACACGAGGGCTGGGAACAGGTGAAAGACATCAGACAATCACAAGGGCGGGAAAACTAAGGGCAGGAAGGAAAACAAGACTATCAAAATAAAACAGGAAACAGAACATACACTATCATAACAGAAGCAGCGTTGATATGCACAGATTGCTAGATCTGGCTGCAATGTTATCATGGCGTGATTGATTATGGGAGCGCAGAGCGCCTTTCTGCAAGCTCTCTTTTTACTCTATGTTTTGTCTCTCTCTCTAGCCTGTGAGGTGGGTTTCTACAAGCCGGTGGCGGGCGATGGCTTGTGTGGCAAATGTCCCCAACACAGCCACTCAGAGACCCGAGCCGCCCTCGCCTGCCCCTGTGACTCCAACTACTATCGAGCGGCAGATGACCCACCGGCAGCTCCATGCTCCCGTAAGCACAGACACACGGTACACAGCACAAGATCAACTGACCCCACATCAAGGAACACCCCCCACCCAAATAGTGCAAAGACACATGCACACACTCACTGTGCTGAACAATTGTCTGCCACAAAAATCCAATTGCCTTTTTTAGACAGTGATTGTTGAAGCTATTCAATGTTTTTTTTATATTCAATAGGTAAGTATTTAGAGTATAGTATGTAGTTTATTTGAATTATACAGGTACATGAGTTTGATTATGTCATTAGTATCTTTATTGTGGTTTATTGTGGTTATTAACCCTCATGTTGTCCTTGCATCAAATTGACTCGTTTTATAAAATTCTTTTTTTTTTTTAATTCCTCCAAATAACATGATTGATTCCACACAACGCTCTTTGAAAAGTACAAATCTCTTTCATTAATGTTGTGTCTTATTCAACTGTATAGCTTTTGAAAAAAAACATTGAAGTGGTTTTGAAATAGTTTTGGTTAAAAGTTGACATTCCAGTCTGTGATTATCCATCAACTTACATTCTTTTAATTTTAGTCGAAATAATTCCTAATTTCTGCTTTTCTGACTTAAACATTAGGTAAGATTTCCTATAAATGAGCTTTATTGACCATAAATTCAAAAAATAACTGTAAAACTAAAGTTAATAAGTTAGTGTTACGTAGTGTTGAAAAGGTCAAAAAATGCACTGAAAAAAAAAGCCTCAAAAGGGTTGAAAAGGGACAAAAACGTAAGAAAAAAATTGAAAACATTGACAGAGATCATGGCTTCATGGATTTAGCTCATGGCCTCTTTTGATCTCACAGCAACAGCCTCAACAAAAGTGTTGATTTACAATTTTGACGGTAAGCCAACAAGGGTTAAGTATCTGTTAGTGCTTTTATTCTATATGGATAAGCAGGGATGCGGAAGGTACAATCTCATTGCCATTGCATCAAAAAGTGACGCTTGGTCAGGTTCCTGTGGCGTCTATAATTGACATGAAAAGTCTTCTTTAGCGTCAAATTTAGACGTGCTTGACCAGGACTTTTTGATGCTCTGGGTGCGAGCATCCACCACCTTCAGTGGCTGTTGGATTCAAAGTTTTAAAGTTTGTTTTCCTTTAGTCTGAGGACAAATCTCCACTACATTGTTCAAACCTGAGAACGAACTCCATCTCTCTTTTCTCCAGGCCCTCCATCTGCTCCAGTAAACGTCATCTCCTCGGTCAATGGGACGTCCGTGAATTTAGAGTGGGATCGCCCTCTGGATACGGGCGGTCGCAGCGACCTGAAGTACAGCGTGCTGTGTCAGAAATGCTCGGGGGAAGGAGGTCCCTGTGAGGACTGCTCATCCTCCCCGGGAGGCCCTGGTGGAGGGAAGGCAGGCGGAGGAGGGGCGAGTCTCGGGGTCGGAGGGATGGTGGAGCGTCTGGGCAACGCGGCAGTTCGATTCGTTCCACGCCAGACTGGGTTGACGGAGCCGTGGGTGACTGTGCTCAACCTGGTGGCTCACACCAACTACTCCTTCCGTCTCCTGGCCATGAACGCAGTGACACACCTGAGCAACGAGCCGTCACCGTTTGCCATGGTCAACATCACAACGAACCAGGCAGGTAGGGTTCAAAACAATCATATACACTTTCTCATCACGACGGCTATAGTACAGGCTGTCATGGAACTTAACCTGTAACTTAATGTGTATCCACTGTCCCGGGTTCTGCTTTTTAATGATAATGTACGGGATCACAATCAGTAAGGCAGGCTTGGACCCAAGGGCAGAACACAGAGGAGCAGGAAGCAGATGGAGTTCAAATGATTTAATTAATAAAATAAACTTACAGCTCTAAGTCCAAAAACAGGCAAATGTAAATGTGCTGTATTTATTTAGCGCTTTTCTAGTCTTAACGACTACTCAAAGCGCTTTTACATCATACAGGATACATTCACCATTCACACACTGTGGCCGAGGCTGCCGTACAAGGTGCCACCTGCTCATCAGATAAACATTCACACCCCGATGCGGCAACTTGGGGTTCAGTGTCTTGCCCAAGGACACTTCAACATGGGACTGCATGGCCAGGGATTGAACCCCCAACCTTCCGATTGGCAGACAACCGCTCTACCACTGAGCCACAGGCAGAGAACTGAAATCCAAAAACTTAAACATGGAGAGAAAAATCACTGCAAACAGGCAAGACTTTGGCACACAAAGAGAGACGACAATGGCAATGACAAAGGCAGGAAGTCAAACAAGGCATGGCACCAGAGACAGTTAAAGAAATGGACCAACAGATCCCGTTGAACTGGATGGAGACCAGTGAAGGATATTAGAAGCACAGGACTGGTGTACAAGAGAAGACATGCAGGGCAGGGCTACAAGAACGATAAGGTGCACACAAGCACAGAAATCTCAAAAAACAGAATACCCAAAATGTCAAGTCCTCCAGAAACCTCAGCAACATGGTCTTAAATAAAGTCAAATTTACATCTAAAAGTCAGAAAGCCTTTGGCCACAGAAAAAGACCCTGACAGTATGGGACGTAGCATCAAAGTCTCACAGCTTCTTATAAGTTCAAGTTAGGGGAACAATAGGTTACGGGTGCTTGGTTCCTGTTGAGGAGAATTACCTAAAGTCTTAAGACGGGGCACAAGTTGTAGTAAAATAAGTGTTCACTCTGCCGGGAATCCAGGACGGCTCCCATGTCCCAAGTTCTTGCTATGTAACTGTGTTGTCCTGGGCCTTCTCACTGTCAACAGACCTTTCACAGCAGACATGTTGACATGTCATAGTAGGAAAAGCACAGGTGTATTCAAACCCATTAATGAAGGCTGCATTCCACTTAGGAGAGACCAATTTCAGCTGTGCTTTTCCTACTATGAAAAAGTCAAAAAATGTTTGCTGGGAAAAAAGGTCCATTATCCAAAAGAAGAGAAATGGCACAAAAAACATCTTTAAAAAATAAAAGAAATACAAATAAACGTAGCAGCTACATAATTTTGCGTTTGAATCCAGCCTTGGCCTTACATCTCTTGTCTTTCCCTCATGCTCTTGCTGTCTCTCTCTTACTGTCAAATTTAGCAAAAGTGCCCAAAGAACAATCTTTGGAAGAAATGTGCTGTCTCAACCACATTTTGTGCTGATAATGAAAAACAGGTTGTGGAACACGCACTTTGTTTCCATAAGGACTAGTTGGAATAGCTGCCACTGTCAGCAAACATTTCTTAAATCCAAGTCTGACACTTCAATTTATTTATAGACCACATTTAAAACCAACACAGGCTGAACCAAGGAATGTACAAAGTTATATTAACTTATGTGATTTGGTCCCATAGGGTTCCCAAAGTAAACCACAGGTGAAATGTCAAAACCCGCCTCACAGTCCCCTTTTGTCATCTTAACTTAACTGTAAAGACCCCACACCTTAGTGTCATGTGACCAGTCTTCACATGTCCAGCTGGAAGTTGGCGTAATTTCATTGCATATCATACAAATTGTTGTGCATATGTTTTCGTACAATATCATACGGACGCGTTCATGACAATGCGTTGAATATTTTAGTTTTGAAGGTTGGGACTGATCCCGCATGATCCGTCTGAATGTGTTTTATGAAAAGCTGCAGTTCCTGTGTTAACAGAACTTAACTGCAGGGTGATCTCATTACGTCAATATACAATATGTGATGGTCACGTCTTGAGCTGACAAAGCAGTAATCTCTCCTGTTTCTTGTGCAGCCCCCTCTGAAGTGTTAGCGATCCGCCAGGAGAACACCAGTCAGAACAGCGTGACTCTGCTGTGGCATGAACCCGGCCAGCCCAACGGCGTAATCCTGGAGTACGACATCAAATACTACGAGAAGGTACTCAACTAACTGCCACATCCGTACCACTGGCTTTAAACAACAGGTCGTTTCCCGGTCAACTTTAACTCAATGACTTTTTAGCACATTGGCAACATCGGCCGGTAGACCAAATATAACTGCTCTATCAATCATAAAGATAACTGTAGATCAATGTTGGTCCAATGTTGCTGTCAACATTAATAACGTCAGGTTTCCGCAATATGGTAATGGTGATTCAACATTTAGTTGGCGTTGAAATTTCAATATCAACCATAAATCAATATGTATTGAATGTTTGCTTGCTATCTGGGACTGTAGTCATTTGTTTCAGGGTTGTGTCAACAAATCCTGCTAATTTTCTAAAGACAGCTAACATGAGACTACTCAGGCAGTTTATGAGAGGGAAGAGTGAGAGTGTCTGCCATACCTAGAGAACATAAGCTCATTGTCTAATTGGGCTAAACTGAGCCAAGGTATTGTGAATGCAGAGGAGTGGTTGGATGGACTCTCGATAACTTAATCCAAGAAAAAGATCCTGCTGGCAGCTCAGCTAATTGAAAGGAAATGGGGGTCGAGAGAGGGAGAGGAACAAGTAGGATGAGACGGTGTGGATTCCAACTTAGCGAAAGTGACAGTGACAGCAAGCGGCTGGCGGCTGCATAAGCCCAGTGACGAGCTAATTGCAGTGAGTGTGTGTGTGTGTGTGTGTGTGTGTGTCTGTGTGTGTGTGTGTGTTGATAGGAATCAGCTAATTGCAGAGGGAGCAGCCTGGAAACAGACAGTCTCATAGCCAAACAAGCAGGATGGTGTGGGGAGGGATGAAGGATTAGCTCGTCTTTCACACTGGTGTCTTAATCTGGCCTCGCTCAGGGGGGCGAGACGCCTGCGGGGGATTTCAAGTGGACAAGTCAGCAATGTGCTTTCTTAAGGTTTCTATACGACTGTGCTTAAGAACTATGTGTCACAGCGAGGGGGTGTGTGCTTTTGCTGAGGATGATAATGAAGACAAAAAAAAGCTCTTATTTCTGCACCTCGCACTTTTTCACAATTAGGCTCTTATCCTTTCCAAAGAAATATGAATGATTCACTTATTGTGCTGTTTGGCTGCACCTTGCTCCTCTTATTATCGTCGAACTCATTTTACCTCCACACTTATCAAGCATCTCTGAAGTAAGTTTGCCAGGATGCTGCAGCAAGCAGATGAAACAAGGTGAGGATAGCAGTGATGATGAACTTTTGCACAAAACATCCGAAGAGAGAATGTTTCTTCAAAATAAATATTATATATATTAACGAATATGTAAGCTACTGTATATAAAAACACAAAACTTGGCATATCACATAGGCATAAAAGAACATTTAGAATTTACATTTGAGCAAATGGTGCATCATAAATGAATTATCTTATATGAAAATAAGACACACACTTCTCAAAAGGTTCCTTTCATTATTTTGGCTGATTAAAGATGTCTGAGGTAATTACCGGCCAATTTAATTCGACTGGCAGACAAGTTGTATTCATTAAAGTAACGGCATACAGGATAGGAAATCTAAGTTAAAGGAGTATTACGGTCAATTTTTAAGTTAATCTTGATCGCTATAAATGTGCGAGTACAGTTGACAGTCACACACAAAACGGATGAGCTACAAATACACAGGCAACTGCTGCGTGATGAACTGCTGCTTGATGATTATAGAAACATGACTGCAGCTAACAGCTAGCAGCTAACAGGGCGTTCTCCATGTTGAACAGACAAATTGCATTTTGTGTCTGTTCATTTGCATGATCTGCCTTTTTCTTGCACATAGCATGTTTTGTAATAATCCATCTGTAATGTGTTAATGTGGAGCAGCTGAGTTTATGATTTCGTGGGGAAACGATGGAGCTCATAGGCAGACTAACACACCAATTCCCCAAACGTCATCTTTAAATGTGGCGGTTTCTGTTACAGGATAATGAAGCGCAGAGTTATTCCACTCTTAAGTCCAGAAACACCAGCGCCCGAGTGTCAGGGCTGAAGCCAGGCACCAAGTACATCTTCCAGGTCCGAGCCAGAACGTCAGCAGGCTGCGGACGCTTCAGCCAGAATGTGGAGATCCAGACTGGGAAAGCAGGTGTGTGTTTGTGTGTGTGTGTGTGTGTGTGTGTGTGTGTTTTATGGTATATATACAGGGGTTCTCCAACAAATAACTCAAAGGTTGATATCTAATTTTTATTCCAAGTCAAGGCTCTGGAACAATTGGCAGTAATAAAAAAGCATTCTGCCCATGTTTTGAGCTTCATGCAGTAAAAGTACAGTCGTATTCCTAGCTTCATCTAGTAAAAGGAAGTTTTGGGGTCTGGACTGAATACCTGTATAGAAGCCCTGGTCTATAAGAAACAGAGAAACAGTGTATCACTGAGTTGTTGCTTAAAATCCGCTGCTTGCCCCCAAGCCACAGGGAGCCTTTAGTAGTTGTGTATTGTTTGATACAGTGGAAAAAGTCCAGTAAGAAAACGGTTTGTGTGTTAAAAGACTTGGCCCAGAAATCTTCTAAAAGCGCGGCCAGCCCAGACTGCACAGCATGGTCCAGAGCTAGAGTGTCAGTAAGGCTGATAAACCCCTCAGTCCATCCCTCTGTTCCATTGATCTGAGCTTTCTTAGAGGGTCACCCCTGTCAGCAAAACTGCAGCCTATCCCAGCTACAATCATCGGTACACAGTGCTCGGCTGGGCTAGAAGTCATCATGAGTCTGTCCACCTGAGGCTGGTACAGCACTGAAAGTCAGGAATTACACACAAAAAAACTTTATTAGAACATTTTTCTTTCTAACAAGGGATTTGGCAGATAACATGCAGAGCAGGCTCCAGGTCTGCAAAGCTGGACCTCCTGCCTGGTTTGTGTCCCAGTGCTGTTTCACTGACTAATAGTCTCCCTTCATTCTGCTGCTCACTGGACCCTGACTCTCCTCTTGATACTGATTCATTTTCGGACTCTGAAAACAAGAAAACTGCACACATCCCACTCCCCAACATGCCGAATAATCAATAAGACCTAAAGTTCATAAAAACCAGACTCACTAGCTTTTTGTAATGTGTCTGTTACTTGTAGTTGAGTTGTATTAAACCAAGTTTGACTTTTCCAGACCTTTCTCCACAGTTATCTGGTGGAGGGTCTGGTTGGTCCACAAAGCATTTGGTGATAGGACAAAAAGGGGACCTGGCTTATTGGCATTTCTTTAAACCAATCACCATTGTTGCGGGTGCCGTTAAGCTCAAAGCAGAAAGCCAAGGGGCCTCAGCAAAACAGCCTTGTGTACGTTCGAAAGTTGTTTTAGTCATGCAACAGAGAACTCAGATTAGACAGATAGTCTAGCTAGCTGTCTGGAGTTACCCTGCAGAGATCTGAGGAGCAGTTAACTACAGTGGTGAACAATCCCAAAAGTGAAACTTCATGGATATGGACTATACCCAACCATATGTGAGATTTAAAGCTATAGTGCTTAGTTTTTTGCCGCCCTTATGAAGAATTCAATGTCCTAACAACAAAACTGTTGGCGCATCCACATGATACAAGCCTTCCTTGATTGTGCACCACCCCCACCCCTCCTCCACACAGTTGCTAGTAGCCAAGAAGGACACGAAGTATTAAAAATAACACGATGGACTCTTTAGATGAGGTAATTATCTTTTATCTTGATTTTCTGTGCGCAAAAGTTGCCGGACAACACCATTTTCTAAACAAAGCCATACTGAGAAATACAGAGATTGTTGTGTGGAGTCTTAATTAGCTTTGTATCAACTCCTTGGGCAATGGTTTGAATGTAACGGACGTTCATTGATGTGAAAAAAACTTTAAAAGTAACCTGCAGTCTGACAACAAAAGTCTTTCCAATTATTTTAAATGTGTGTAGTTAGTTTAGGCTGCGGCGGTGGGGGCAGCAGGGGGGGAGGCGAAAAGTTGAGAACCTTTAAACTTGTTTTAATTCGTAATTTATTCAATAGCATTTCTTAAAGCTGTTTTATTGTCTGCGTTGTTCTTGATTTAATGGACCTGACAAATCTTTTTAAAAAATAGATAGAATAGACATCCTCAGCTGAATATTTCCTGCCTTCAATGCCAGAGCTACATTTTCAAAATGCAAGCTTAAGTTCTTCCTTGTCTTGTTTGACCGTAAAAACAGTTGACCTGCCACCTGCCACCTGGGTGTGTTAGTGTAAACTTTCCCTCAGCTTACACAGTGTGTTTGTGTGTGTTTTCAGCTCCTCTGCGCTACAACACCATGACCATCATCTGGATCTGCATGGCCATGGTGTCCGGCCTGGTAACCTTTCTGGCCATCATCATCTGCAGGAAACGGCAAGGCTACACTTTACCACACTACCCATCGCTGCTGTGTGTGGAACACTTTCTTACACTACTCTATACCGTGTCTCTATTTGTGTAATGTTGCTTGTGATCAAAGCCCCCCCCCCCGTGTTCACTGTTTTCCTCCCCTGCTTTTTCCACATGTAGTGTTGGCTGCCAGTCAAGGGTGTAACTTTGTGCTGAACATTGGGGGGTTGAGAGCGCCACTTTTGAGCATAAATGAAATTTCGAGCGTATAAAATACGTAATTTCCTGCATTCTGGTGAATATTCCTGCAATGACTTGTGACTTTTCTGCTTCAATTTATGGTGCACATAATCCTAAATAGATCAGAACAAAACTGAAACAAGTTAATACAAAATGATGCACGACCCGTTAACAATTTTAACATCTCTACTCTTGAGTAGCACTCAATAACAGAAGAAGTTCTGGCAGCTTGTTCAAATTAATTGTGTGCAGTTGCAGTTAAATCACACACCATTTTCTGTTTTTGTCTCTTAGACCAAGCGACCAATTTTTTTACATTTGATGTTTTCTTTTTTTTTTTATCCTTTTTGCACCTTTTTTCCATAACTAACATTGCACCTTTGTTTTTCCGGCATCCTATATTTGTGATATAATTTCTTTTCATAAAACGAGTCAAATTTGACCCGAGGACAACCTGTGGGTTCATAACTATGTTTATTATTACGCCAGTCATCGAAGCACCGATCAAGGTCCCGTAATGCAGTTCAAACTATAAATAAAGAGAAATACAACTGTGAATAGAATCACGGTCTATGGTCAATTTCGGTTAAAATACATAGTCATACATAGATATATCTTCAACGCTCCCCCCTTCACCTTTCCAGAATTAATCTTTTTTTATTCTAAATTGTGTGACATTTTAACTCAATCTACTTTGATGCAGAAACACCTTTGGTCCGTCTTGTCATGTTGAAATGTTCATAATGTCAGAGCGCACATAACATGTATGCTTTTATATCAATTATCAATAAGGATGATGAGTAATGGAGTTTCTTTCATCTTCTAAACCCCCCCCAACTTCTTACTGTCTTGTGTAGTTAATTTCCTAACTCATAATTTCCCCCTCATAGTTTAGATTTAATTATGTTGATTTATGTGCAGTAGCTTGCAAGCCAAACGTTATCCACTTATCCCATCATGCTCCTGTTCCTCCCTTTTGATGTCTTCAACGTACATCTCTGAAGTACTGCATCAAATAATTCATGTCATTGCACTTAATTAGTTCGCACTTCAATGGATATTAAGTTTAATTTTCCATTCTGTTTGAAAATTAACACAAATATGTTGTAGGATACAAAGATGTTATCCAGGCAAAATCATGTTGTCATGACTGCAAAGTCCAGCATATCCAACGTTACAAAGAGTATGAAAAAAGAAAGTCTTAACTGATTGTTAGGGTTTCAGAGGATGTAGGACCCAAACGCAGAGACGGACAGGCAGTGTGAGCTTTGAAGATTTAATGAACAAATTATGAAGTCCATACCAACAAAGTTGTCCAGAGAACAAAAGGAAAATCAAAACAGGTGCAAGCAGAATCCCCAAAAACAGGACAGGCAAAACACGGAATAGTAGCGAGCAATCCAGAGATAAAGATAGAAAAGAGACTAAATACACAGGGTAATGAGATAATAAGGACCAAGTGACACAAGGGCTGGGAACAGGTGAAAGACATCAGACAATCACAAGGGCAGGAAAACTAAGGGCAGGAAGTCAATCTCAACAAGATGGCACAGAAAACCAAACTATCACAATAAAACAGGAAACAGAATATAAATAAGACAAGACCAAAAATAACACAATCACAAGACATGACAGAAAACCAGGCTAACAAATTAAGACACGAAAACAGACTACCACAAAAAAGACTACCACAAAAAAACAAGACCAAACACCAAAACCATAACCATAAAATGGATGGATGGATGGATGGATGGATGGCTTTATTGATCAAGGTGTCTTTGCAGCCAGGTACCTTAAAGTGTCCATATTATGAAAAAACACTTTATGGGATTTGGGGTGATATTATTTGTCTCTGATGCTTGCACACCCATACAACTGGAAGAAAAAAACACTATCCATGCTGTTTTAAGTGAGATTACGTTTTCTGATCGTCCTCTGCCAACAGTCTCCGGGTGAGCTGTTAAAAATCCGCACGGCTTTCTACGTCACTTGAGACGAAGTGGCTTATTGTAGCATGCTAGCACTTGCATGCTAGCTCGTTCTCAATGGCAAAACCCCACAACACACACACTAGTTGACCATAATCTCCAAAAGGACTACTTCCATGTCCCTGTTGTGCAGGTATTCCACAAGTGGCCCTCGTTTAGAAGAAGTCTCCCAGCTAATCCTGACTTGGACTGACCAAAGTTGGAGGAAGACTAATCTAGCTGGTGTGACGTACCTAGCTACTGAGCATGTGCAGCTCCCAACACAGATAGTATAGGAGTGAGATGTCTCACTCTGGAGCTAAAACAGAGACCTAAACACACATGGTAAATACAGGATCTGCAGCAATGTGCAACAATATGGTGTTTTTTGAAAATGAAACCATGTAAACCTATTCTGGTACAACTTCAAAAAACAGTGATGAACCTGAAAATGAGCATCATATGGGCGCTTTAAAAACAGTCACAATACTATTAATACAGTTCAACAGACCATGATAAAATCACAATGCAATACAGCTCAAATGCACTTTTAGAGGAGAGATACAAATACAGTGGGAAAGCATTGCACAGTAGAGAGCTTTACAATGTCATACATATATAAGATGCAGAGAGGACATAAGGCAAATATATAGATATGATTTGTAAATAAGTATAATCAATAGTAGATAAATAATTGGTAATTATTCTGGAGTGTGGGGTGCAACGGATAAGAGGTAGCCTACGCCTTTACTAAGTCCAGATGCCTGTTCATAGGTCTAATAGGCAGAAATAAGTTTATAGACTGCGTCCACTGAAGAGTTTGTGGCTTCATTTTCAAAGTCATGTCTTATATGTGAAGGAGGCGTTAAATCCTTCTGGCCTGTCCCTCTTAAATGCCTTCCTGAGATGTGTTTGTTGGGCCTTCTTTACATGCATATCGCGGCTGTCAGGTAAAAAAAATGAAAAAAGGCAACATGAAAACTTTTCATTGAGCGGTTTACCTCAGACGACGTCCGACGAAATCGCCTCGTCCCTGTTTAAATATTTGTCAAACCCAGAGAGGAAATATAGAGGTACAAGGTTTCTCCCCGGCATGTAACCTCAAAACATAGAAGCATGTACCGACAGAAACAGGTTGTTAATACAAAATGTATATTTGAAGGATTGGTTTCACCTTGGTGGCAGTGGAATACCTAATTAACCGAGACTGACTCGGTGTTCCTGATAAATAACTCTGTGTCTCTAAGTGATGAAAAGCCCTTTGGAAGTTAATAATTCACTATGAACAATTATTGATTCATTAATTATGAGGGGTGGTTAGAGTTTGATTGTACACGTTTCACTATTGTCCTGTATTCATCCCACTGTATGTTTGCGTGTGCATGTGTGCGTGTTTGGATGACTGTCTGTGTGTGTGCATGTGTGTTTTTTTTTTATAGACACTGTGGCTACAGCAAAGCCTTCCAGGACTCTGATGAGGAGAAAACGCATTACCAGAACGGTCACGGTATGTTTGTCCCCTCAATTACTACCAAAATGTATCAATTGGATTGCATTTTCATGTAATAAAGTTCATCCATGGAGCAACAACAAACCATTTTCATCGTCTACTGATTGATTACAGGGGCACACACAGATCTTATTTCCTGGATGCTGTCTCCCTCTCTCTCTCTCTCTCTCTCTCTCTCTCTCTCTCACTCTCTCGTCTTCCTTCTGTTGTCTGAGTGTTTTCTTCTCTTTCATCAAGTTTTCCCTCCACACACCATGTGATGGGGGGCTCAGATGTGATGTGGCTCTCATTCTCCGAGATGTGACCAAATGCTAATTTTGTTTATCTTAGTGTCATTCCCCGATGCAAGGTTCTATATCGACCCGCACACATACGAGGACCCCTGCCAGGCTGTCCACGAGTTTGCCCGAGAAATTGAAGCTTCCAGGATCAAAATAGAGAAAATCATTGGTTCAGGTAAATCCATAGAGACACACACACACACACACACACACACACACACACACACACACACACACACACACACACAAACACACATACGCAAACAGAGTGAGAATCATTGGCTGGGCTAACTTAAAATCATTGGCCGGTGTAAAGGCTGTGGTGTGCAGCAGAGAGGAGGATGGCAGAGCGGAATCAGAGCGTTGCGTGGGACTATCAATCAAAGCTCCTCGGACAGCCAAGGAATACTAACACAGTGTCTGCTCCACAATACACTGTGCTAGATATGACTCCTGCAGACATAAAGAGAAATCTAAAGTATAGAATAGAGGAAGACAAATAACAGCGGTCACACTGTAAGTTCTTCTGAGCTGCAGATAAGACATAAAGGGCCTTGTCACATCCAAAAGTCACAACCATGGTTCAGGTTTTCTGCTAAGTTTTTTGGTTTCACACTGTAATTATTCAAGTGTACTAATGAACTTGTTGGGAAAAGTCAAAATTATCAATGGCAAATCAATAATTGTTACCTATATACCTTTACAAACTAAAACCAAAGCAAAAACAACAGACAAGTAGCAGGCATGTGGGTGTGTGTGTGTGTGTGTGTGTGTGTGTGTGTGTGTGTGGGAAAAGGGGGAAGGTGACAAGACCGAGTGGTTGCTAGGCTAAGCCCAGGACTAGCCGTTAGCTCATTCAAGCTAGGCTATGTGCTACAGACACAGCGGTACCACAAATAGGTTTTAGCTAAACAACGCACATGTGTGCGTGTGGGTGTGTGTGTTTGTGTATATGTGACTGTCGTGGCTCTAAGTGTTAGCTGTTCACAACACTGTGTATGGGTGAATGTGTGTAAATGTGTGCATGTTAGGTTAGTGTCAAAGAAGAAAGGAAAGCATGTTTTAGAGAAAGAAAAGACACTTTAGATCTTGATTATCGATAATGAACACTCCTCTCGTTAATCCAGGCATGGACAGGACCGACTGAGATTTTGGTTTGAACAAGGGGACGTTCATTATACACACTCTGGCGAGCTAAACAGCTGATTTTTTTTACGGAGATAAAGCTCCATCAGTCTACAAAGGACGGCTGTGAGCTGACAGACCCACAGAGCCTATTATCTCACGTAGAATTTTCAGGTCACAAGCCACACACACACACACACACACACACACACCATTTCCCGTGATCTAGGACTTTCACAGAAACAGACTTGACTCTGCGGTCACAGTCATAGATTAAAAATCAAAGTGCACCGGTACTGCTTATTAATGAAATCACATCAACATCATAACACATTTGCAGTCATTAATAAACACACATATACATCTCTGCCCACAACACTGTCAAGTCTCTCACTATGTGCAGTCCTGTAGTTTGGTCCGAAAAAGGGGTTGACCACTTGGCCAGTGATTAACGAAACAACTCCACCCGGGCAGGGTGCGTGGAAAAGTTGAGAGTCAACTCAGAAGGGAAGAGTGGTCCATGTTGTCTGATTTCCCTCTCTGCAGAACTGAAACACCAACATGTGTTTCAGAGGATCCAATGGTGCTCACCAGAACACTGAAATAGTTCACTTTTCTGAATAATGATCTATTTAGCAAAGACGTCTGCGTGCCGTATGGTTACAACGGGAGATGTGGTGGAAAGAAAGGAGGAAAGGTGTGTCAGAAAGTTTTATAGTTTCACAACTGGTTGAGGCTTCCCACTGAGTTCAGGGTCCTGAGACCGAATGGGAATCCAGAGCGCTCTCAATGGTGTAAACTACAAGCTTTTAGTTTTTCAGTTTTTGGCCACTCCTTCCATTGACCATTGTCATTTGGCCATTTTGTGATTGTTTTCGTCGGTAATCTGTGTGAGTTTGGTGAAGAGGGCTTTGGAAGTTACTCAGGACGAAGACCAACCACAGTTCGTCCTCAGAGACCAGCTTTAACTTATTTAAACTCACTTCTGTGGTCTTTTTTGTTAAAATCCCTTTTACCCTAACTGAATGTCCCAACAACCTGTACACGACATAACTACGTCCTGTCGTCATCACATCTTTGGATACAAAGTGACTAAAATTGCCAAAAAAGCTTCAAAAACATGGGGGGGAAACCCCCACAAAAACTTGAAAAGGCCCAAAAAAAATGACAAAAACATCAGGGGGAAAAGTAACAAACGTTGAAAATAAAAGTTTCAATTATGACCCAGAAAAACTAAAAGTTGCACGGTCGACGGGATGAGCCTGGTGGCCCACTGGGCCTATTTTAAGACATTTTAATAAAAGAAACTATAGTTACAGTGGGGTTGCTCGGTTTGAAACCTTTTTCACATCTTTAGTTATCTTGTAGCTGTGACTTAATGTAGGGCTCAGTGGAATCTGTCTCACAGCTTTTTAAATTCTTGGATTCTATCCGTGATTTTACCGTGAAACTACTGGGCTCCACATTGATGCTGCCATCACTCTGACTTAAACCAGGCCTTCGTCTGGAAAACACTTGCCAGAGGGCTAAACAACTTTTCTGGGGGATACCCTGAGGTGGCGGGCGCATTGCATGTTGAATACAGTAATAAAGAATTAAAGACTGGATGTATTTTGTGCTGAAATGGGATCATTCGTGTGTTTGTGTGTGTGTGTGTGTGTTTGTGTGTGTGTGTGTGTGTGTGTTAAGGGGAGTTTGGGGAGGTGTGTTATGGACGTATGAGACTCCCGGGTAAAAGAGACATCCCAGTGGCCTTGAAGACCCTGAAGGCAGGCTACACAGAGAAACAGAAGAGGGACTTCCTGGCTGAGGCGTCCATCATGGCCCAGTTCGACCACCCCAACGTCATCCGCCTGGAGGGAGTGGTGACTCAGAGTACGCGACTGCTAAAGCTACATATTAGTGTGAAGTTTTAGTGTCAGGATTAATGACTGCATGCTAATATTTATGACAGAACATCTGGTTGTTTATAAGCATAAAGCATAGTTTAATAATAGTAAAAGTACATTTCTAAGCTACATATATAAGCGTCATAAGAGGCTATTTTGCAGCGGCACCTTTGCTCCATCCTGCGCTTAGCACCGCCCAAGGCGACTGTCATTGGTTTAAATAAATATCAATAAACTAGAGCATGTTTTATTCCCATCCCGAAATGCTGTGTGGACTAACCAGACCCTCCTCCACAGCACTGTGGAGTGAGGTCTGGCAATGCAAGACTACCACTGTGCCGACCCTTGCTCTAAAATTACAAAACAGTGGTGCCCGTATCCAGGATATATTGGCTTTAGGGTTTGGGTATTGGGTTCAATGGTAGGAAGTCAATCAGGAAGTAAATATAACTGTTTTTAGCAATCTATAACACCTGAGAGAAACAAAACAGTCAACTTAACAGACACAGCAGATACAGGGACAGTCCAGCAGGGAAGCCTATGAAAAAAGACTAGTTTTAAGCAGTGAGTCGACTCAGAAGTCAAATGGTTAGAACTTGAGAGTTCTTGTTTTGGCTTCATTCACATATTTGTTGTAGTAAGCCCATAGTTATTCTTAGGTAAAACGGAAGAGTTTGGAGGAAAAGACTTCCTTGAATACTTCTATGGCTAACTGTGTAAAGGTAATAGTCGGATTTCACTAAAAGGTTTCTTTGTAAAAAAAAAACAACGTAATTATTCATATATTAAATAGGATGAATTCTTTTAGATATCACACGTAAGACATACAGTTAATCAGTGTTGAACATGCATGTAAGTACTGTATATTTGTGTATATATCCTGTAGCTATGCCGTTCAGCTCAGTAGGAAGAGTCCTGAAGCTTCCTGTTTGTTCCCTCAGGCAAACCGGCGATGATCATCACAGAGTACATGGAGAATGGCTCTCTGGACTCCTTCCTCAGGGTTGGTAGTGAAGTTTTTGATTGAAAAGTATCGGAGCAGTAAAAGTTCTGGTTTGCTTGAATTTTTGTGTAGTTACGTCTCAGTGTTAAAGGTCTCACATGTTGCCAATTCAGCCTGCCCATGGTCCCCCAGTGGCTATAAAAGGTGGATAGGTGTAAACCAAGCCCTGGGTATCCTGATCTGCCTTTGAGAAAATGAAAGTTTAGACTGGCCGATCTGGAATCTTGCTCCTTATGAGGTCATAAGGGGCAAGGTTGCCTCCCCTTTCTCTGCTTTGCCCGCTCAGAGAATTTGGCCCACCCATGAGAGAGAGATATCATGGCTTTCAAATGAGCTGGGTGGCAGTTGGTCAAGGCCACACCCCCAACTTCCCCCTTGCAACCCCTCTCTCCTACTTAAAAACTACAGGGAATACTACTATGGGAAAGCTCATTGTGGGACTGGCTCTAGTGGCTTTAATTCTGCACCAAGGCTGGATTTTGGGAAAGAGACTTCAGATACAGTATTAGGGGACCACTAAAAGAGACTTCAAATACAGTATTAGGGACCACTATGGTCTATATAAAAGAGACTTCAGATACAGTATTAGGGGACCACTAAAAGAGACTTCAAATACAGTATTAGGGACCACTATGGTCTATATAAAAGAGACTTTAAATACAGTATTAGGGGACCACTAAGGTCTATATAAAGGAGACTTCAGATACAGTATTAGGGGACCACTGAGGTCTGTATAAAAGAATCCAAATAGCACCATGTCATGGGACCTTTCCTTGTTGTCTGTCAATGAGTGAGTTGTGATCTTTCCCTCTCTGTAAAGCTATGACTGCTGATTGTCCGGTGAAAAGAATGAGTCACCGAGTTGTTATCTTCTCAACAAGTTTTAAAAAGCTTTGTGCATTTCCTTTTGATAATCCAGTAGATTTTCAGAAGATGTTATGAGCCTCTTTGAGGTTGGCAGCTGTTCTCTAAACATCTAGGAGAATATAATTCATTGATTTATGTCAGAACGTAAAAATCTCCAAAGATGGCGAGCAACATCACTTCACTTAGAGAATTAAAGCCAGGAGAAAGGCACCAGTGGATTTAGAGCAGCAAATATTAAAGTTTTCTTTAACAAGATATACGTTTATTTATCATTGTGTTACATCCACAATGTCAAACAGTTTTTTTGCTTATATGAAAATACTGTAGGATTATTACTTGAAAGCAAATCCCTGTCATGTTTTAGTCTTTTATCTTTTCTCTCTTCTCTATCTTGATTAAAATCTCCGCTTCTATCACTCTCCTCATCTTTTCTGCTGCTGTACATCCCATTTTTTGATCAGCCATTAAAACTCTCTCTCCCTACCTCCTCCTTCCCAATCTCTCTCTTTTCTTCCCCTCCTTCCTGTAGAGACACGATGGCCAGTTCACCATCATCCAGCTGGTTGGGCTGCTGCGCGGCATTGCAGCCGGCATGACCTACCTGTCTGACCTGGGTTACATCCACAGAGACCTGGCTGCCCGCAACATCTTGGTCAACAGCAACCTGGTGTGTAAGGTGTCTGACTTTGGTCTGTCCCGAGTACTGGAGGATGACCCCGACGCTGCATACACCACCAGTGTGAGTTTTCACATTGAGGCAAGCATAATGCAGAAGACACACGCTCGCACACACACATGCACGCATACACACTTTTGAAATGAAGGCAAGGCAAGATAGCTTTGTTTATATAGCACAATTAAGCAAAAAAAGTCTGAAAAAGGGACAAAAATGTCACATTTTTGGCTGTTTTTGACCCGGGAGAACAACACAAGGGTTGAGATAATGTGAAAACAGCTAAAACAGAATAAGACAGGTATGAAATGCAAGAATGAAAGTTACAATGCAATGCAAGAAGTAAACATTTACTTTACAATAGGCACCATAAAAAAAACAAGTCTTCATTCTGGATTTAAAAAGAACTGAGTTTTCAGTGACCTGCAGTTTTCTGGGACTTTGTTCCAGATATGTGGTGCATAAATACTCAACGCTGCTTTTCCATGTTTAGTTCAGGGTGCAGGGACAGCAAACAGACCCGACCCCTGGTTGTTTTGTTGTTTGTATGAACAAAAATCAGCCTAATGCATTTTTATCAACTGGTATTGCTAACAATGGCTGACCTGGATTGAGCGAACCCCACAAATTGTTTTAATGAAACGCGGTCAACTTTTCAGGGGACGGCAATAACATGTAATGTAGTCTATATCAACTACGATTCATTTATGGTAATTACTCAGTTGCCCCTGGAAGATCCGCCCGATGTCCCTTATTTTCGGCCGAATGTCTACCTTCAGCTTTCTTTTTGTAGCCGTTCCAAACTCTGGTGAATTTCTGAGGACTACGGTTACCTGCTCCTCAGATCTCTGCAGGGTAAATCCAGACAGCTAGCTAGACCATATGTCCAATCTGAGTTTTCGCTCACACGACTAAAACAACTTTTGAACGTTCCACCAAAACAAGTTCCTACCTGAGGCTATTTTGCAGTGGCACCGTGGCTCTGTTCGGCGCTTAGCGCCGCCCCTGATAACTATGATAGATAGGTTTAAAGAAAAGGCAATCAACCAGAGCACATTTGTATCCCATCCTGAAATGCTTAACGGACCAGACCCCCCTCGGCAGTGCTGTGGAGGCAATGCAAGACTTCATGTGATGGGACTGAAAAAAACAACTATTGAACTATAATAGCCATTACATTCCATTCATCACATATTTGGCTTCATCTTTCGTGAATCAGAATTACAAGTAGAAATGTTCTTTTATATAGCCTATTTGCTTATGAATCATTCATTTATAAGCTTCATTTTTGAAGGCAGTTCCACTAAAATCTAGCCAAAAAAGTTGAAGACAAATCCGACTTGTATGAAACCAATTCAAACACAATCAAAGTCCCATGAAAGTGAAAGCGAGAGCAAAGTAAAATCATCTTTGTAAGTGCTCCAGTAGAGAGCAGTCCAATATTAAGCCTGGTGAGCACAAATGAAAAAAAAATAAAAAAGGCCAAGCTCCTTCCAGCGTCTGATGCTATCAGCTCCCAGCACACAGATGGAAATCAGCGTTTGACACATTTGTCTGTTACAGTCTGTTAAAGCACAGCAATCAGATTACAGAAGGCAAGGTGATTAGGTGCAGCATCACTCAGAGACATATGAAGGGGAAAACGATTGTTAATGATGATATTACAGACAATATTAAATAACTATTGGAGGATTATGGCTGAAGATTAAAACGGTTCCAACTCGTCAACACATTGAGGCTTGGTCGGGACTAGCGATGTGAATGATTAACCTTTTAACCAACGATAAGAATTGTAACTAATTTAATACTCTCAATTAAACAAGTAAAAACAATATTAAAAGAAAAAGAAAACTAGCAAAAGGGGATTTGGACACTCCCTAAACGCACCTGCGCCATGCGCTTCACGCTGTTCGCATAGGTTGTTAAAACAGGGCCCACAACAGGTTTGTTGGCTTGAGGTATAGTACTTAAACTGGTGAGCAATGGTCTGGCGTTGAATCTCTGGAAGCCTGGAGTCGTTATGCCACAGGTGATGAGTAGATTGTGTGCAGCTGAGTACAATCATACACCTGAGGTCAATCACCTGGATGTCCACCACGCCCAAGACACACCCACACACAACACAGAAAACCACACAACTGTCCATAAAACCAGATAAAGCGCTAAAAGACAAGATTTAATTCTTAAACTTTTGTTTTTTTATTTTTTTACCATCGCTTTGGCGCCCCATTTGGCGCACACACACTTTTTGCGCCACTGGTTATGACTACGAGTGACCCAAATCACATTACACTTAGTTATTCAATCTGTTGTTTGATTAAAATATGAATTTGTGTGGTTTTAAGTTAAGGATCTAAGTATGTTTTTGCCAACACTGCATGAAAACATTTGTAGACACACATACCTTCCCGTTTATAAATTTAAATGTGTTTTTTGACCACCCACTGCCATATTTAAACAGTTGTTGGGGTCTATCTCTCTGGTGATTTTTGAGGCTGAAGGATTGGTTAAAAATCTTTTTTCCATCCCCAATTGGATTTAAAGGATAAGACCAAAAAAAATTATATTTTTCTTATTGTAAACCAATCCCAGGATAAAAACAAGACCAACAATTCAACAATCCCCTTTATTCCTACTGAAGACATTAATCTCTAAAAACAAAGATATCATTTCACTTTCATTTTCTAAAACAGCTGGGCACTATAGTTTTAAGTAAACTTTACAAAAACATGAGAAAAGAATGCATTTTTTGGGGCCTATTTTCTATGTGGATTACAGTTTTTCTCCATTGGTTTGGCTCATTTCTTGAAACAGAAATTACATTCTCAAAACAACATGGACAAACCTCC